>NW_005842883.1:192067-210131 GCF_000455745.1 Alligator sinensis
GGGAGGGGAGGCGCAAGGTAGGGAGAGATCTGTAAAAAACCTACCCCATTTCTCAGAAATGTATTCCTGGTTTATGGAGAAGGAGGAGGAAGATAAACATAACAACACACATTAAACTTCACAGTATCTCAAGTTTTCTTATGATCTCCAATTTGCCAGTTCACTTGTTAGTTTTGATTTGTTTTACAAGGAAAACAAGAATTTTCATTATAAATCAAAATGAGTGTCAAGACAATGGTGTGATGATTAGGATTTTAGTAGTTTATTATACACTATGTAAAGAAGGATTTCTGAGGGGGAGGTGGGGGAAGGAAAGTTATCCAGGTAAATAACGTCAACTAATGTTAACGTCCATTTGTTAGCTAGACCTCTTCTACCACCACCACTAAAAAACAAAACTAAGAATTCATAATACTTAAATACGTACATGGAATTCCAAACACTTTAACCAATGTACATAATCAATGTAAACTTACAAGCACTGTTTGAGAGGCACAAGAGCAGAAATCTAGAGATAACATTTGCATTGCCTTTATTTCTTCCCATGGGGACCTCAATAATGAAAACTAACTCACATCTGGAAGCAACCTTGGATTCATAGAACTTTAAAAATAGATCTCACTGGCTAAAAAAAATATGATCATTTAACTCTACTTTTCAGTGGGTGAACTATTTGTAGCTTTCAAACAGCTTTTCTACTGGATATGTACATAATTTTTCAACATTATTTTCAATAACATTTAAAAATAACTAAGAACAAGACAAGCTAAAATTAATCTGGGAATTTTTATACAAAACTGCAATCTGTACACCCTAAAGTTATTCACTCTATAGCTAGTTCACAAACTATGACAGATGTGTTATAGCTCTGTTTAAATATTTAGTCAGTAAAAGTAAAAGCTAAAATGAAAAAGCCAGAATGATTTCATTCTCCTCCAAAACCAGGGTGGTCTACATGCAATTTTCAGTACCAGTGGTGTTGCCGAGGGAACAAAATGAAAACAGGTGCCATCAAATTCAAATTAAAGATTTAGTTCTATTTTAAACCACCTTAAAACAAAGTTTCCATAAACTTTTTAACTGATACTACTACAAATTTGACAATATTTTATAACAAGAAAAGGATTATAAGTTGTCTTTAGACCATCAAATTTTAACTGTAACAAATTTAGGCTGATTGGCAACCCCTCTTTTTAAATAAATTTCTTACATTAAATATGCATCATCCTCTTTAAAAATGAGTTAATATATATACTAAGAGGCAATACAATACCAAGAAAGAAAAGTGGCTGTACACAGACTTAACAAACTTTCCCAATCCTAAATTTTACCTTCCTTCCAACATAATTTTTGTATTTTCTACAAAGTAAACGATTGGTATAAGCATAAAGCATAGAAAAAATTCTTACAGTGAGTAGCAGAATGGCAGCTTAGTATTTTCTTCCTAAACCTGATTGCGGTTTTCTATTATATGATTAAAAATTGAATAATGCTCCCTCTAACCAAAATCCAAGTAAATATACTTTTGTGTTTTTTAAAAAAGTGTTAAGAACGTGGCCACGCACTAGCCAACCCTCCTTAAAGTACTTACTCAAGTCAGTCAGCTACCCGGGCAGAAAATATGTCAGAATTTGATCATTCAGATACACGTTTTTTAGAAGAAACATAAAATCAGACTTGTGTGTGTGAACCCAATCATTTACCTGGCTCTCCATGACTAAGCAAGACACTAATCACAAATTCTGAATAGTCCTACTTTAATTTAAAGCAGAACACAAATTCCTCCTTCTTCAGTAAATTTAATGGCAGTGCCACTAAATAAGAAATAAATCTCATGTATTTTCCCAAATTAATTCAAGGGAAGAGATGATAGAAATAAAAAGAAATAGAAGTATCTGCAGTAAATATATTTAGCTTATGGCTAAGTTTGTGGTTAAGTTTACAATATCCTGTGGGGTATTCTGGAATTTGTAGTTAAAGGAGCTCTCTGTTAGACTGTACATAAACACCTTGCTGAATATTTTACTAAGCCCATGGTGAAAGTTAACAAAAAAAAAAAAAAAGTGTGAATTTGCCATATCATGATGTGTAAGCACAATAAAAATATTTGCTTAAAAAAATAATTTCTATACTGTTAGGAAAGAATAAAATGTCTTTTTTACAGCTTTCACAACAATTCCAATTTTAGCAGGACTTGATTTATCACAATGGTTACTTATTTTAAGAATGACTCTTTGGAGATCTTCAAATTGCAGAATAGTGTTGCCATGCACTTTGGTTGATAGGCTGTTTTACTTGCATCATATAATCAGAATCTGTGTCAGTTAAAATTCTTTCAGTTGGTTTAAAGTTTTATTTTTAACATTTCTCTAGGGGAAAGGAAGTGAGCATACAAGTATGGAATAACAACTTATTCTGAACTACAGTTGTTGAATACTTTCCAGTCTTTAACCACATGACAGTTTCCTCAAGTAAATTTTAACAACACTTAAAGAAGTAGAGCCTGACCTGACATCTATTGAAGTTAATGGAAGGCTTCTCATTAACTTCAGTGGGGACTGAATAGAGCTCTCAAAGTATTATTGTTCATATGTCTTTGAAAATAATATTCCCAAATCAAACATTTCCCTATTAAAATATCTTGCAGATAAATGAATAGTACCATAGTACAGATTTTTTCAGATTAGCACTTGTACGTATTTGACTCATACAACAAAAATATACAGATTTACATAAACCCAGCCAATATCAAACTGCCTTTACAGTTATTCCTTACATAAAACCAGCCAATATCAAACTGCCTTTACAGTTATTTTAGTTAAAGTTTCAAGTTAACTCACTTGTGTGTAATTATGAAATTATAGTACTGATCCTCTGCTTACTTTGAAAGTGATTAATCAAAGTCAGAGAAAGCCAACCATCAACTGAAGCATGTTTCAAATTTCCTATTCAGGGATAAGTCTAAAAAGATGAGCTAATTTTATTTTAATTAAATCCTCATTTAGAAGCATGAAATAAATGTTTTCTATTTAATTCAAATTAGACTTCAGTTGTAGTCCAAATTTCAAATATTCTCTGCTTCTGCTACTTTATTACACATCCCAGATTAACCTTTCCCACTTACACACATAAATGAACAACAGAGTTAATATCAGATAAGGACTGGTTTGGGGATTGTGGGGGGTTGTGGGGTTTTGGTATGTTTGTTTAGTTGTTTTTTGTTTGTTTGTTTTTAATTATTTTAGTAGCAACACAGAACCACATCCTAATGGTTTTCCCCAAATAAAATTATACCAGGGATATGATATGGAAGGATTTTGTAAGTGCAACTCAGGAGCCTCTTCTATGGCCTCCAATAAACTGAAAAAAAGTGTTTGTAATTTCTGACCCCAGATACTTCCTCTCTCGATTTTAAATTACAATTATTTATATATAGTATGCCTATTACAGAGAAAGCACTTTCCAGCCATGGAAGGAAGATGCTTACTGATCTGAGGAATTAATTACCTAAGAACGGACAAATTAGAAGCAAAGGAAAAAAGAGGAGTAAAAGCAACACAAACAATTTATATAGAGTTAACTTGATTCACCATAAGCAAATGTGGCAGAATACTGTCACAACCCAAAGTTGTGGTTTTTTGTTTGTGTGTGCTTCGGCACCGCTAGATTATGTTCCCGCCAAATCGCAGCTTTTTGCATGGTAGAGTTTTCTGCTGCAATAGGAGAACCCGCGTGCAAAAGAGTATTTCCTGCCGTTTGTAGCCTTCTTTGCATGGTGCATTTCTTTTGCATCATAGTGATGCACGGTGCAAAGGAGTTCCCGCCATTTGTATTTAGATTCATGCCACATTATTGGCCGGTTCTAAATGTAGGCATACGTGGCGGCTAGCTATTAGCTTGTTAGCCGTACAAAAGGCTTGGGTAGTTTCCGCCCAAGTCGGAGAGAGAGGAAACCTGGAGAGATACAGAACTCACCAGGAGGAGGAGACTTCGCGCTGTGTGAAGATCTCCAAGCGATGTGGACCCTTGCAAACCCAATGCACCTTTCTTAAGCAGGCAATGGAGGTCTGTTTAGCTTCCAGCCTCTCCCCGTCACCAAGCACAATCCTAGACGTATCCCTATCCTATATACCCAATTTTCGAACCCACGGAGTCTTAACAGCTCCGGGGGACCTGGGAACCAAACAGACCCCACGGAGATTCAGCCACTCAGTGAGGAAAGAATTGCCGAACCCGCGGAGCCTAAACCACTCCAGGGTCAAAGACCCGAGTTTGTCAGAGTCCTCCAACGAGGATTCAAGTGGAGCTGCACCTGGAAAGCTGTCCAGCCTACACCGCGACCACCTTGGGTGTAAGTAAATAATCTTTTCAATCAACCATTACGCCTCCATAACTGATTCTAGCTCGCGCGTACCTTACCGCCCCGCGGTCTCCTCTGACCCCGCGTGCCCGGGCTGCTGGCCGCAGCCCGCGTGCGCAAAGACGGGCCCGGCTCACACGTGGCGAGGATGGGATCGGGAGCCGGCCCGCACAAATACTTTTTTAAAGAATTTATACATGGATCAAGAACAGATTTTGTGATAATTTCAAAGTTAGCCTTAATGAAAAGTATCACAGATTTGGCCCTGCATACATAAAAATTGAAAACCAAGTTTAGCATGACCTAGGAGCTGGAAGGGGCCTCTTGGGCCACCAAGCCTCGTCACTGTTGTCCCATAACTACTGCAAATTTCTATTTCATTAGATTGATTCCAAGGTGACTGGACAGATACCTTGCTGGGATCATTTAAGCTCAGCAGTATTCCTGCCCAGAGGAAGGGGAGGGGGCAAACTCTGTGATCTTTTGAGGCCCTTTCCAGCCCTTAATTTCTAAGATTCTATGATCCATAATTCATTCTTTTTAGTGAACCCTCCTTCCAGATTCAATCAGTTATTTATTTTTGGTTTTTTGTTGTTTTTGTTTGGTTTGGGGGGGGGTTGGGAGGAGGGGTTTGGACTCAATCCAATTCACATCACCATCATCCTAAAGGACTTTCATTACTTATTTAAGTACATGTCATTTTTCCCCATGGAGGAGCTACGTGATGATTCGGGGGGTTTTGGCCTGTATCACCCTCCCTAGATCCACACACACTCTATATACACATTTATGGGCAAGAACCTCATTCACTATTACACTCTTGGGTTCTACAGAGACCTCATGGCACCAGCCTTGTCTTTCAGTATGTCTACACGATGCAAGACTCAGACACTACACCAGCTTCCAAACCAGGAGCAATATGGCCATGATATAAATAGTTATAGCACTGCACTAATACAGCTATATTGCTTCTGGTTCAGGATCTAACATGTGCAGAGCAGCCCAGTACTACCTTTCTCCATACAGATATGCACCAAAAAACTTGGTTAATTCATCTCCAAAGAGCCTAGTAATGCTTACTAATCATCCAGGAGTGACTAATAATCAGTAATTAGCCATTTTCAACTTCTGTTGAGATGCCTTTTCCATATCATATCAAGACACAGTGAAGAATGTTTTGGTTTTTTATTTATAATGAAGACAAATCAAATGCAAAAATTGTGAGTGCAAACTGTATGCACCTTGGCTTCCTATGTAAGAATTACATGATTATGACAGAGTAAAATAACTGAAGATATATTTCTTTTACATACATGCACTCATTGCCAAAAAAGAAAGTTATTCTGCAAAATAGTTGACTACATCTTGCCTGACATAGAATAGCTGAAAAGTAATCGATGCTTCATAAGCCTCAACTACCTTGAGAGGTGCAATGGAGGACATATGTCAGTACTTTTTGGCTAGGGACATACATTACACATAAACTGGCTTAAGTGATCAGAAACTTGTTTAAACTTGTAACAGAACAGAAGTTCAGTGCACATAATTGACGGGGAAGGGCAAGGAACTAGGCCAGCTGTAGGAGATCAGGAAGGGTTTTTTACACCCTCCCAACCCCATATAGCCAAGCGATGCGAACAGGCCAGGCAAACAGGCATGCTCTTCAAAAGGTACACCAGAGTTTTCACAGGAGTTTGCACAGTAAAAAGCACAGGAGGGGCCTGAACTTCAAGAGTCAGCAACTTCAGACACAGACTTCAGGTAAGTGAATGACGAGGGGGGTTACTATGTGGGTGATGACATGGAGCGCAGCCAGGGATCCTGCCCTGCTACTGCTTCTGCCCCAGAGATCCTGTGAAACCTCCACCCAGACAAGGCCCTTGGCTGGGTCAGCAATGCCCTGCCCCTCGATCTGCAGGAGTTGCCTGGCGGGACCTCTAGGGCCTGGGGACAGTGTGTGGGCCAGGGATCCCCTCGCCTGTCCCACGTGTGCCCGGATTGAGGCTCTGGACAGGCAGGCGAGGGAACTCCAGGCTGAGATGAGCAGGCTGCAGGGGATTAGAGCTGCAGGGGATTAAATTGACAGGTACTTTCATTCTCTGCAGGACTAGACACCTAGTGCAGAGACACCATGAGAGGGTTCCAAGGCAGCCAAATGGAATATGGTCACCTCCAAAGCCAGACAGTGTGCAGCTGTGACTGCTTCCCCAACACAACTGGGGAACAGATGCAAAGCCCTGGCAGCACTGAAGGATGATGAAGCACAGGAAGTCACAGGGGAAGGCACATTCCCAACAACCATGCAGGCTAAGCGACAACCAGGCAGCTGAGAGGAGACGATGGGTAACCGTGGTGGGTGACTCCCTCCTGAGAGGCACGTAGGGGCCTATTTGTTGACCGGATCTCACGGCACAGGAGGTTTGCTGCCTGCCTGGTGCCAGGATCCAACACAACACATCACTGCGAGGATTCCCAACCTCATTCGGCCCGCCGATTACTATCCCATAGTCCTTATCCATGTGGGCACGAATGATGCAGCCAGGAGTAGTCCGGATCACATCATGAGCGACTACAAGGCTTTAGGAGCCAGGCTTAGGAACTTCGGGGCAAAGGTGATCTTCTCATCAATCCTCCTGGTCAGCGGTCACTGTCAACACCAAGACACCTGCATCAGAGAAGTCAACCTGTGGCTCCGGAGTTGCTGCCATCATGCAGGTTTTGGCTTCTACAACCACGATCCGCACTTCCATGAAAGAAGTCTCCTCAGACAAGATGGTCTGCATCTTTCTTCTAAAGGTAAGAATCTGTTCTCTTACAGGTTGGCTGATCTCCTCTGAAGGGCTTTAAACTAGGTTCGTTGGGGGATGGGGATGCAGTGGACAATGAGAACCTAGGTTCAGAGAATCATGAGCCATGCGCTGGATCAGTCCAGGTAAGCACTAAGGGGCCTGATAGACATCAGGACAGAGGGGTACCAAGGGCACCTACTGCGGGGCTTAAATGTCTTCACACTAGAAACTTGCGCTCCTGCTTGCAAGCAATAACTTCAACCTGGTTGGGCTAACTGAAACCTGGTGGGACCCTACTCACGATTGGCCAGTAGGCATTGAAGGTTATAGGTTGCACAGACTGGATAAATTGAGGAAAAAGGGAGGGGTGTTGCTCTCTGTTTAGGATACAAGGGGGGGGTCGAGAGGAAAGGGACTTGGTAGAGGGGCTCTACTACAGACCGCCACACCAGGAGAATGAGCTAGACCTGGAATTCTCCGGGCAGGTCTCAGAGGCTGTACAGTCAAGAGATACAGTTGTCATGGGTGACTTAAAACTACCCTGACATCCGCTGGGAGGATCAGCCAGCCAGAACGAATTGTTCACATAGGTTCTTAACCTGCATAAAGGACCTCCACCTAATGCAGGAGGTATACAATCCCACTAAGGGGAACACCTTGCTGGACTTGGTGCTGGATATGGGGGATGACCTGGTGGGGGATCTACAGGTACAAGGCAGCCTAGGGGATAGGTCAATTGATCAATTGATTGAATTCACTATCTGGCAAAGGGTGGGAAAAGTAACCAGCAGGGCAGAAGTGCTAGACTTCAGAAAGGCTGACTGCAGTGTGGTTAGGAGATTAGTTAGCGAGGCATTAAAGCTCAAGAGCACTGACAAAATGGGAGTCCAGGAAGTGTGGTCATTCCTCAAGGAAGTGATCCTTCGAGCGCATAAGGCAGCAATCCCACTGCATAGAAAAGGGGGCAAAGGGGCCAAGAAACCCTCCTGGCTAAAATGGGAAATCCAGGAAAGCCTAAGGGCAAAAAAAGGAGCATACCATCTGTGGAAGCAGGAAGTAGCTACCAAGGAGAAGTATACCTCCTTGGCTTGCACTTGCAGGGAATCAGTTAGGAAGGCCAAAGCAGCATTAAAACTCAGGCTGGCGACAAAAATTAAGGACAACAAAAAGTCCTTCAGGTATACAGGGAGCAAAAAGAAGGCGCAGGGCAGCATAGGACCCCTACAGGATAGACAAGGGAAGTTGGTGACAGATAAGAGGGACAAAGCATAGCTCTTCAATGAGTGTTTTGCCTCTGTGTTCTTGAACTCAGATCTAGACAAATCTCCCAAATGCATTACTGACAGAAGCAGGAGAAACGCCAGCCCACCAACTATCAGCGCCAACCTAGCATCCAGGAAGAGCACACACCAACTGCTGAAACTTCCTTAGCCTGACGAAGGGTTTTTTTGAACCCAAAAGCTTGCTTAATAACTATTCTCCAACTATTTGGGTTGGTCTAATAAAAGATATCAAATTCACCCAAAGAACCTTGTCTGCCTATGTCCTTAGACCAACACGGCTACAACCTAAACCCCTGCAACCTAGTAAGAGACACTTGGAGGGGCTGGATGTGTTTAAATCAGCAGGACCAGATGAGCTCCATCCCAAGCCTAAAGAATTAGCCAGTGTCATAGCAGAGCCCCTGGAACAACTGTTTGAGCATGCATGGTGCTCAGGTGAGGTCCCAGAGGACTGGGAAAGGGCCAATGTGGTCCCTGTTTTCAAGAAGGGGAGGAAGGAGGATCCAGATAACTATAGACCGGTTAGTCTCACCTCTATCCTTGGGACACCTTTGAAAAAATTATCAAGGCCCACATTTGTAGGAGTCCAAGGGGTAATATAACACTGAAGGGCATGGGTTCATAGCAGCACAGGTTCATAGCAGGTAGATCGTTCCTGACTAACCTTGTTTCTTTCTATGACCAGGTCACTAAAAGCTTAGATACAGGAGTCGAGGTGGATGTCATCTACTTGGACTTTAAGGCAGCCTTCAACGCGGTATCCCATCCTATTCTTAGGAGGTTTATTGTGGGAAAATGATAAACTCTTAACAATAGGAAATGTCACTATAATCCTACATCATACATGCTTAGCACTGGGAAGAAACTAACTTGTAGTCTGCAAACAGTAAAAGGCACTTGTTTGAGTTGGCCTTTAGGAGATTACATCCTCTTCTACATCTAACTAATAATGCTGGTTGGTGAACAAGTAAATGACCTGCACACCTTGGTATCTCCCCTCCTTCCTGTCTTTCGGGTTGTCTAACACTCCAGGAAGCACCAGGAGAGACCAGAACCTGCATTCACAAAGTATTATGACAGCAACTGTGCCTGGCTTTTCCACAGAGACAGACACAAAGACAGAAAGCCACAGCAACCTCACTGCCTAGCCAAAAGCCAGACAGCGTGTCACAAAAGTGTGGACTATCCCAGTTCTAATTTACAGGGAGGTTTACATACATCTGAAAATAAAATCTACATACCAAGATCAGACAGGAAATGCTCAGTCACAAATACCATCCTGGAGTGGGAGAGGAGCTCTTTGTTGAAGAGACAAGGCCTAACCAGCACTTAGTAAAATGGCACTCTTAGCTGCCATGTCTTACAACTAATAATACTGTTGATGCTATCCAAAACTGCATTTGCCTTGTTTGCACCTGCAAGACACTACAGACTCATGTTGAGTTTGATCCATCAACAATCCAAGATCCTCTGCTGGAGTGCTGCCATCCAGCCAATTGTCACCTACTTCATATTTGTGTTTTTCTTATTCTTCACAAGATACAACACCTTACGTCTGTCAGCACTGAACTTCATCTCGTTGGCTCTAGCCCAACTTTCCAATCTACCAAGAACCTTATGAACTGTGTTCCTGTCCTCCAGCATGTTTGCAATCTTTCTCAGCTCCATGCTGTTAGCAAATTTGCCCATGAAGCTCTCTATTCCAGCATCCAAATCATTATTAAACGCATTGAACAGCACCTGGCTCAAGACAGACTCTTATGGGACTCCACTCAAAACCTCCTACCATTCTGACATGGATCTATTTCTAATGACCCTTTTTTTGCAGCTATTGAGCCAGTTGTCTATGCACCTTGCAGTGGTTTTATCTAGCCCATGTTTCTCCAATTTGTTTATAAGAAGATCATGTGGACCACAGGAAGTTACAAAATATTTATATTTGGCTAATTTTTATGATATACTAATAACATTCATTGGAAAAATAGATGCTTAATAAATAGATATTATCTTAATCTTTTCCTGAAATTTAGAGAAGTTTATCCTTCACATTCCCCATCTTAAACAGCACCACATCTAATGACCACAATGAATGGATTCCTCATAAAAAAATATAAACACGTTGACAAAAATAAATAACTATTACACTTACTACAGGCATTCCGGGTGACGTTCTAACTATACAGAAGTTAAGGGCAATACGTTACAGACTGGAATAAGGCTTTCACTCCGTATCTGGCTAGTTAGATTTTGGTAAATTGGTTTCTATCTGGCCAATGTATGCAAATACCAATTTAAACATGCACATCAAGTATTTTCTCATGCAAATCAAGAATGTTAAAAATGTATGTAAGCAATTACCTATTTCTGAACAATTTGAACATCTTCACAATGATTTCAATATTTCAGAAGCATCAAGAAAGGTATTGGGAAACCTAAATATATACCAGTAATACATCACCACATCAGAGACAGCTTTCTATAACAACAAGGTAGCAAGCAAATTCAAGTAGAGAGGTCTTCTATTTACCTACTATATGCACAGATCTCTCTTTAAGGTTAAGAAAACCATGTCTGTATATTTTGGCAAGTGAAATACATTTTAAATAAGAAAAGCATTTGGTATGTTTTGTTTCTAAAATATTGTACTGCTAGAAGGAAGTATCTAACAATCTGTTCATTATTTATTGTATAGAGATTTTTATATGGATAATTATTCAAGTTTTGATAAGATCTCACAGCTGGACGGGCTGCTTGCTAATTCAAAGTAACAGCATATTTAAATTAAAATATAAGGCTCATTTTATTAAGGGCTCTTAAGAAAACATCACACTTCCTTAAAGTTTAGCTCTCAAAAAAAACTGTGAACAAAAGTAGAAAAAAAATATAATTCTTAGCTCAGTGTTTTTACTAATGTACAGTTTGTCCAACTGCTTTGAACCACAAACAGTACTGCCTTCTCTAAGGAAAAGCACAACATATCCAGTTACAGTATGCAGTGGTATTTCTCATGGTGATTTATGGGGGAGGCAGCATCTTGAACTATAGAAAGAATCAATTTATACACAAATGATAGAATATGTTCTCTTTAAGACAAATACTGTTCTAGCATTAACTGTGCCAAGGTTTATCTTGAATATATCAAATAACTAACTAACTGGAAATTCTGACTGTAAATAGAAGTACAATGAATGCATACTACGAAGTAAGCCCTGCTGTCAACCTCACAAATAGAGAGGCCCTGGGCAGTGGAAACCATGCAGTTCAGTTGTACAAGGGAGTTCTAAGGGGGCTATGTACATGGCTACTATTACCTCTATGACAGAGGTTCTCAATCTTTTAGGATTCATCCCTCATCAGACTCAAGGCACTCCTTAGAAAAAGCCAGAACTTTTTTTTTTTTTTTTTTGACTACAGAAAAATAATAGAACAGGGGTTGTCAACTGGGGGTACACATACCCCCAGCAGTACTTGGAAAGGGGCTATGGAGTACACGCAGGCAGGCAGGGACAGAGCGCTCCCACCCATCACCCTGCGCTGCTGCCTCCCAGGAGCAGGGCTGGGGGGTGGGGGTTGAGGGCAGCAGCTCCCCTCTGTGGGCCACATAGACACGACCAGGCCAGCCAGGAGGGGAGGGGAAGCTCGCATGCAGCCACCGCCATCCACCACCCCGAGCTGCCACATGCAAGCCCCCCCCACCCCACCCCTCCATGTCCAGACACCGCCAGTGAGAAAGTTTTCCCTAATATCTAACCAAAACTTCCCTTGCTGCAACTTGAAACCATTGGTCCCTGTTCTGTCATTTGCCACCACTGAGAACAGTCTAGCTCCATTCTCTTTGGAACCACCCTTCTAGTGGTTGAAGGTTGCTATTAAATCCCCACCCCCACAATCTTCTTTTCTCCAGACTAAGCTCAGGTTCCCTCAGCCTCTCAAGTCATGTACCCCAGTCTCCTAACCATTTTCATTTCCCTCCACTAGACTCTCTCCAATTTGTCTATATCCTTTGTGTAGTGGGGGGCCCAAACCTAGACACAGTATTTCAAGTGTGGTTTCTCACCAGTGCTAGACAGAAGGAAATAATCTTTTTCCTCAGTCTGCCCCATGGACCTGTACATGTCCAGCTTTTCTAAACAATCCCTAACCTGTTCTTTTACCACACTGGCTGTAGGTTCTTCTATTTCCTGGTATACTTCCTTGGTGAGCTGCCCATTCTTTCTTTGCCTGTACGCTTTCCTTTTGCATGTGAGGAATTTGAGAAGCAGCTTGTGCAGCCACATTGGTCCTCTACCATTCATCTGCATCCATTGTGTCAGGACAGTTTCTTGTTGGGTTTCTAATACCATGCCCCTTAGAAGCTTCTAGCCCTCCTGATCATCTTTATCTTTCAATCTATCTACCCATGCCTATTAGCTCCTTGAGTTGGATGAAATCCACCTTTTTGAAATGTAACAGCCTAATTTTGCTGACCTCATGCTTTTTCCTCTCTCAGAATCTGAAATTCTGTCATACTGTAATCACCTCCTCCCAAACTATCCATCCACCAGTTCTCCCCTGTTGGTCAGGACAAGATCCATGATATATGACCCCCTTAGTTGTATCCTCCACTTTCTGCAGGAGAAAAGTTGTCCTCCACACAAGTTAGGAACTGGCTAGACATTTTATGTATGGCTGCAGTTCTACCAGCAGATATCCAGAGAATTGGAAGTCCCCCATCAATACCATCCCATAGCTAGATTTGTCACCTGCTTGAAGGAGTACCTCCATCCACCTTCTCTTCCTGATTAGGTGGCCTACAATAAATTCCCACATTATACAAGTGCTGCATCTTTCACCTTTCATCTTTACCCAAATGCATTCTGCTTTGCTGCCTTCTTCCTCCTGAACCAGAGAACAAGTGCATGCATTTCTGACACACAAGGCAACACCACCACTTTTTCTCTGAGCCCTGTCCTTCCAAAAACAGAGTGCAACCCTCTATGTGATATCCCAGTCATAAGAGCTGTCCCACCAGGTCTCGGTGATGCCAATCCAATCATAGTTCTTTTCACAGGCCGCAGCTTCCAAACTCATCTCATTTATTCCTCCTACTTTTCACATTTGTATACATGCATTGGATGTATTTTGACCTCTTTGCTTTCTTTCTGTGCCACTCATTGCAGTCCTCTGTCCCTTTCTCAGAACTGAGCTGCTTCTTCAAGTCCTTTCCCCTCTGGACTATGTGCTCTGCTGGAGTGTTTTGACCACCATTTCCCATGGACCCTAGTTTAAAGCCCTACTTACTAGGTTGGCCAAGCGATGACCAAAGATGCTCTCCCCATTCTTGTCAGATGGATCCTATCTTGTGATAAAGTAAGCAGATACTACAAAGTTTTATACTGGAAACACCAGGATAATATCTACAATGTTCTTTTGTCCCTAAAACAGCAAGAGAAGCCTCAAATTCTCAGACAATTATTCACATTATCTCTCTTTAGTTTGGGATTCGTTTTATTTGCTTTTTACATGTATTAGCATTTTGCAGGTACTACCTGCATAAGTAAAGTGATAGATAAAAATGATAAAAGATAATAAATATTCTCAGTGTGTAATACGGTCTTCACCACCATCTTATAGTAATCCTGAGACGACCGCATGGATATTACTGATAACTAGCATAATAAACTCCAGCTGAAAATCAAAAACTGAAGCAATTTTCACACTACCAAGAAACAAAGCCATTTAACCATGATTTCCTCTCTCTAGGACAAATAAGTCTACAGCAGGACTATGGAAAACTAAAGACCGGTAAAACCAGAGCCTTTAGCTAGCTGATAAGAGAACAGAGACTATAACAACAGAGGTACCATTTGTTTATTATAATTATTCCTTTGGGTTAAGGATAAGGATTCTAATATCCTTAAAGTTTAAGTTCACACCAAATGAAATGGGAAAAACTAAGGACTTTATGGAAAAAGGAAACCCTGGTTTCTGACATCATTTTACACTGTACGGTAGATCACAGATTTAAAAAACAGTGAGAAAACTCTTTACATCTAACCAAGACCTCCTTTGTACAAAACTGCAAAAAATTCTAAAAACTGTAAAATATTTAGGCTCATAAAATCTATGCTACTAACAGTAAGGTTGGTTCAAGAAAGTCCAAATGTAAGATGACAGAAAAAAACAACTTTAATGTGTCAATGAAACTGATAGAGCTATTCCACCAGTAGAATTATTGTAGCATTTTTCAGCTAGAATTAACTGTGCATTGAGATGCCTCATGTCACCAATTTTTCCTGTCCTCATTATACGGTATATAGTCAAAAGACAAAAAATTGTCTACTACCTAAACAAGGGCTTCCATACAAATATGATGCCCAACACCACGAATTCATTCACTTTTCCATTTTTTTGGCAATAATTCCAACTCCAATCTATAGTTATAATGCAGTATACCGAACATTAAAAGCTTCATGGAGAAAGGCAGCTTGTTATAAGATACATCAGGGAAAAAGAGAGATCATAAGCACATTAGCATGTGGTGGAAGTGACACAAGCTAAGCAGGAGGTATGGATGATCTGGGTAAGTGCCATGGAAAAATAAATATCATGATTGGACTTAAGGCAAATGGAAACAATTCATTTGGCTTCCTACAATACATTGTGGAACATATGATGTCCACATGTCCATTACCAACAAACTTCACCACAGAAAGGCCAGTGCTTTGATATATTGAAAAAACATCTATCCACCCCCAACCTCTTCCATACCACAGTAGCCTCAGTAAATATATCCACCACCAACCTCTTCCATACCACAGTAGCCTCAGTTACTGCAGCTTGAAAAGAAAGAAGATAAAAGGAATAAAAAAGTAAGATGTCTGTAGACGGTTGGTGGTATTTATCTGAAGTACCCCATCCTGTCACAAGGTGTTGATCCTGCTGGAGAAGGGTTAGGACAGGTCACCTGACTTGGGCTATTCTCCCTCTGTGGTGGGAGAAACACCATTCTCCTAGCACAAAAAAGCTAGCATTGAAGCATTCAATGGGTTTTTTGCAGAAGAGAGCACACACTTCCACAAAAGAGAGAGCACTTCTACCAGGAATATCTCTTTTCTCTCACACCAGCTCAAATGCCAATACACTTCTGAGAAGTCGTGAGGAGAACTATGGGATACAGAGATTCCATTAGGGATTAGTCAAGCCCTGCTGCCCCTGCCAGTTGCTTACTGACAGCCTTCCATGACAGGGGAGAGGGCAGGCTTTCAATCTTTAAGCTCCAATGAGGGTGAGGAGAACCTAAGGAGCAGCCCTCTGACCTCCCTAACTGGAGAGCTCACTTTGGGGTATCCAAGTAGCTCTCCAGCTGGAATGCCTGTATGCTCCAGCCCAAATCTATTTTTCCAGCGCTAAGAATTTCTCGGTGCTGTAACTAAACACCCACTTCAGTGAGATAAGCAGTTATGTCTTTACCCGAACTTCTGGGTGGAATCCCAAGGGAACAAATATATCTAGAGTATGTGCTGAACAGTTCTGGGAAAGGAAACATATAAACAACTAATCCTGGAGAGAAGATTTAATATGAAGCTGATGACAATTTATTGCCGATTTGTTTGTTAACAAAGCATGAATTTGGACTATGCATACTGTACAAACTAGGTCCGACTAAAACTGGGAAAAATGCTTGTTCAGCTTAGTAAAATATAGCTTCTTTATCTGCTAAAGAACGTTTGCTAAGGAAAACGTTGTCAGTGCAATGTAGTGCAGCTTGATTATTGCAAGGAAAAACACTGCTAGAATATCAAGAAAACTTCTATTTACCAATTTTCATTGAAGGTGTCTAGAGCTACTCTGACAAAAGTAGAACGGTCAGTGTCAAATTCTGTGCTAGAATAAGGTCATAATGCAAACAATAAAATGGGAAAGAAAAGTAAGTAAAAACACATGGTGACTTCATTCAAATTCAGATATATGTAAATAATCTTATCAAAATAGCATTGTGTCCCTACCATAACCTATCCTTGATCACAGTTATTTCTAGTGGCTGTTTCACCATTTTCAAAGGCAGTCCTCAGCCTGTTATCAATATTTCCCCCTCTGAGGTAGTATAGAGGTAAACACTAACATGTGAAGAACAATAGACATTGCCCCTGAAGTATGTCAAAGAATGCATCTTTATATAATGCTGCCAGCAGTGTGAACACAGTTAGACATCAAATGTGAGAGAAAATCCCAGGCCTCTGCCTGGATGGAAAAGAGTGCTACTTTTAGACTACTGGCTTGGCTGATGGTCATGCTCTTTACAACCACAAGGCAAATAAATAAGGTGGTTCCAGACCATATCAGCCTCAGATCTGCAAAAGAAATAAATGAAATACCACTCCTTAAACATATATATTCACAAATGCTGAACCATAAGTTTAAATACGTTACAAGTAGTACCAAGAAATATCACTGCCATTTTTCAACCTGAAATGCCTTTTTTCCTCCCTAATCTGAAACTCGGTACAATTTTTGGAGTAGCTAGAGTGTGGTTAAGGGAAGGAAGCTATGCTTGTTTGCATGGAATCTGCTATTTCCTCCCTGCCAAAACACTTGTTTAAAAAAGTCATGTAATATTCCTATTAAACTGTAAATGCAGTCGACAAGGAAATGGCCTACTGGCAGTGTATTACCTTTGTGGCAGTGCCAACCGGCCTACAGCAAAATAGTGCATATGATAATTTCAACAAGCATTCCCAAGTAACAAAATTGTGCTTTACATAAATACCACAGAACTCAAGCAAGATCCAGAAAAAGCAATGAAAATTTGCCCAAGCTTTCATGCTTGCCTATATCAATTGTATGTCATAACTAAAACAAAATAGGAAAGCATCTACATATGTCCAAGAATCCTGTGAAGTTAGATCATATAACTCTGGGAAAACTATTTCAACTTAAATCTGTGTATTTCTTGTTAACCACTGTAACAACTCACTAATAAAAATTAAGACAAACTGTAGGTATCAAATATACAAAAGAGTTCTAACTGCATACAAGTCCTTAAAGACCATAACACAATTTATTAACAAGAACATGTGTTCTGTGTAATCCAGAATTGTTATGTTAAATTACTTTGGCCTTTGATATCATTCATTTGATTACAAGAATTAAATGGATTCACAAGCCTTCAAATTCAAACAGTGACCTTTGGTTTATAAGCAGCTATTGTCATGCTTATAAAATCCTCCCTGATAATTTAGTCCTTACCTTTCATTACCTAGTGCAACTACATGAAATTATGTTAAAGTGAACCCAGATGTAACGAAGATGATTTCATTAATGTAAAAGAGTACAATTGAAAAACTCAATATAATCAAATCTAATTAATATGTAATCAATAGTGTTTCAGAATAGTTTTAAAATGTTAATGCATCATAAGACATTAAACAGAAACTTTGAAAAATATTTGTTTTGTTCGTCTCAGTTTTCATTTAAATTATTTCATTTCAGTCTTTAACTATAAAACAGCTAATTTGCTAGAAACAACAGCTTTGCCAAAAGTTTTATTAGTTGTCTCTTTAAATGCTATAATGTTTCAAACCACAAAACAATCAGTAGCTTTGCTTTAACTACTCACTAGCAAAAGTTACCGAGATCTCTGGAGAACATTC
>NW_005842883.1:210162-212984 GCF_000455745.1 Alligator sinensis
GCGCACGCACACGCGCGTTCTAAAAACACTTGAATTTATTCAAGTGTTACCTTAAAGTCACCATGTTAAAACAGCACAGCACCTTCGTACTCAACAGCTGTGGCTCCCTTTATTTATATAAAGATGACTCATGACACACTGACAAAAAAAATTAATACAGTAATCAAGTGTGCGCATCACATTTAAACATGCTGAAAACACATGGGAAACACACTGCCTATAACAATTAATCGTGCCTTGATAACACTAAATTGGTTCTATTTGCAAATGCACACTGAAATAATCATTTTTATTAATAATCACACTTATCTGAAAGGCTTTTCTAAGAGACATTGCTATAATATAGTGCAGTTCAATAAACAAAGGTATGTCTAGTGGTGACTATCTGGAAAAATACCCTTCGATCAGCTTTTTAGAAAGCAGTATTTTTCTCCAACCATCTCTTACCCATTTATTTTTACACAATAACATTTAAATTAATGAAGCAACATATTTTTATTTTAAATTTAGAAACAAGTAAAAACCATTCTGGGATTACGAACACCTACATTAACAGGTAACAGGCCAAATTCTGAATACCATTCTTAGCCATCTTTAAAATCAAAACTCTCTTTTAAAAGGAGGATGATGACCTCATGGTTATGGCACCAGAAGTCAAGCTGCAGCCTTGAACCTGGGGCCTTGGCCTGCCACCTCATGGTTAGCCACTCAGCCTGGTCAAAGCTAGCGTGAAACCTCCATTAGTGCCTAACCCTCCACCTACTGCTTGTCACTGGAGTGGCCAGGCAGGGTCAGCTGACCCATCCACTTCCAGAATATAAACCCCAGACAATGACTAGGAAGTGTCCAGGCAACAGAGCAACCTGACCCAAGACTGCTTCCCTGCTCACTCTGGCTTACTCTTTGACTTCACTCTCTATTTGATTTCCCAGCTTCTTGACTTGACATGCCCCCTAGACTTTGTTCTCTGTTTGATCTCCTGGCTTCTTGCCTTGGCTTGTCCATGGACTTTGCTCATACCTGGACTTTGCTCTTGGACTGACCTTCTGGCTTCCTGACCCAGTTCAACTTCAGATTCTATTTACCCATCCTGGTCCTGGCTGGTGCCTCAATCTCCAAGTAGCTGCAAATCTGGCCAGCCATGTCCTGGCATAACACCAGACTTGGACTTTTGAGATGTAGGTCCAACCTAACATGGAATTCTTGGATTACTTAATCTCTTAGTGCTTTAGTTCTCCATCTCTGAAATGGCAAGCAATAGTGCTTCCCAACCTCACAAAAATACTGTAAAAATAAACTCGGTGTTTACAAGGTGTAAACTACAGTGACAGGGGGCAGACAAAGTCAGGCATCAAATGATTAATGACTCCAAGACTGTCCATTTTGCCTGTTATAAGTGACAGCCTGACTGCACAGATAGTTTCATCATACCAGCATCAATATCTTTTCGGGGCAGAGGGAGGAAGGTATACATACAACTTACTCTCATTGGATGTATGTCAGCATATGGAGGTTTTCCTTCAGCCATTTCTATTGAAGTGATACCAAGAGACCAGATGTCTGCCACACAGTTATAACCAATTTCTTGTATTACCTCAGGAGCCATCCAAAATGGAGTTCCTATAACAGTATTTCGTTTTGCCATTGTATCCTGTAATTACATGTGTACAATTAAAATGCAGGCATTTAACTGCAGAGATATGAACCACATTTGTTCCATATAATGAAAATGCAGTTGCAGTCTTATAAGCACTATACAGACCCTCTCCCAAGTCTTCAAACAAATACATGTCCTCAAAACTTGCAGGTAACACCTGTGATTGAGGAAGCCCTTTTCTTCCAAATATGAAGTAAAGCGGGTAAGAGTCCTTCACTTTTGACTAACAAAGAAGGTTCCCAAGATGTCAGCATCCCAATTTCTGTTTCATGTGATTGTTTTATTTATTTTCTTTCTAAATTTTTGCTCCAAGAATTTTTACTCATAATTTACTGATCTGTACCCTCAACCACTTTATATCAAAGACTTCTATAAATTCAACACTTTATCACAGGATAAGATAGAACATCTTTGGGTATGGACAGCCATACTTTTCAGCTGTAAACAGACATCTCATTTGAAGTGGTCCTCATTGTCCCAGGCTCTAACCCAGATCAAAACAGGAGCAGTACAGTCACTTACACAAACAGCCCTTCCAAGCTGCATGGCTGCTCCTCTGCCAGTAGGTGGCCAGCAAGAGCTCACAGCCTTAGGACTTGTCTTTGGAATGACTTACAATTAGCTTGAACCACCTCCAATTAATTTATATACACACAGCATACAAACAACAATGTCCCAGAGAAAAACTGTTATCACATTTTATCTTGTGTATTCACATAAGTATTAAAAGCAAGGCAATGGACCTGTATGTCTG
The DNA here is from genome assembly GCF_000455745.1 of Alligator sinensis. Lineage (NCBI taxonomy): Eukaryota > Metazoa > Chordata > Crocodylia > Alligatoridae > Alligator > Alligator sinensis. Next base: position 212,574 of record NW_005842883.1, read on the forward strand.
TAGGATCCTGGGACAAAAGGCTTTCTTCCCAGAGAAATGCAACATCTGTATACAGCCTTGGAGCTGATTTAAAAGAAGAGAAGGGGCTCTTGCTCCTAGCTGAACTGCAGGAGTATCTGCTACTAGTGCAGTGCGAAGGTTCAGGTGCTGATTTGATTCACAGGAGATTCAGCCTGATTCGGCAGTCAAATCTCCGAATCAAATCAGGAGACCAATTAAAAGGTCCGAATCAATTCGGAAACGATTCGGAGAACTTCAGAAATTTGGGCAGTCCCCACTTGCTGATGCAGGGAGCTGGACCCGGACTCCATGCTGGTAAGTAGGGGCAAGGAAGGGGGGGGGGGAAGGGACCATGGGGGAACCCCCACCAGGCCCCATCCCCTGCCTGCTCCCCCAGCCCCCCCAAGCACC
>NW_005842883.1:213002-225271 GCF_000455745.1 Alligator sinensis
AAAAAAAAAAAAAAAAGAGCCAGGCACTGGAACCAGGAGAGTTGGGGCTGGGCGGGGGATGCGGTCGAATCTTCAAATCAGATTCGGCTGAATCGATTCAGGACAGGGATTCAAGTCACCGAATCAAATCGCTGTCCCCCGAATCGACTGAATCTGAATCCAAAGCAAATACTAGCCGCTTTGCACAGGCCTACTTGCTATATTCTAACAATTGTGTATGGACAGCTGATAGAAATGTAGCAAAACAGCTCCAACTTCACCACTTGTTCATCCAGAGTTAAAGCTGGAGTAGTTTTGTTACATTTGAACTGCTCCTGGCTTGTCCACACAACTGTTCAAACGCAACAGCTGCTGCATGCTCCTGAGTGGCAGCTCACCTTTTGAAATGCTTTCAAACATGCATGCATCCATCCCATTAGTGCATCAGCTACTCCATATTTACTGCCCATGTGTACACTCTTGCCCCACAGTAAATTTAGAATAACTTATGCCATCTCAGTGGGGAGTGTTCAAAGAGTAGCTGATGCACTAAAACTTCACCATAGTTTACTTTGCAGTAAACTTGTTTGTGTACCGTAAAGGAATCAAAATGTCCTAAAGGTATTAAACTGCATCTCCAATGCCTTTGGATTAATTTAACAAAACAAACACAGAAAACCCCAACATTTATTAAGTTAGCTCCACTAAGCAAATCTGATTGAACAAGGCATCTTTTTTCCTAACTGGTTTGTGTCTCACCACTTCTTCTCTTAAATGTCTGGGACCAAATATCTTTAGCTCAGTGTTCATAGCCACTCAAGTGTTGTCCTTTCTAGAAATTCCAACTTCCAGAAATTACAAATGTGATAATTAGACCCCTGCCACACATTACCCTTAAGACATGATTAGTCAGTTACTCACGTCTTAAGTTGCAATTCTGCCAAATGTACAATCAATTAATGGCATGATAAACAGAGGAATAATCCATAAAACTATTCCACAAAAGATGTGCAATAATTTTGTGGCTCATTCCTATTACACCATTAACTGAATGTGTGACCAAGTGCTCTCCTGTGGCTGGAAGCCCCACCAGCTAACAGGACACCCCATGAGCTTCCATGACTTGGAGCCTGCGGCTGATGGGGCTTGCAACTGTGTGGGGATGCCTCATCTGCTCCCATGGCTGGGAGTTCCATAAAGTGACAGGGCTCCCAGCCCAGGGAGTACATGGGGCACCCTGGCAGTTGCAAGTCCCAACAGCTGCAGGTTCCCAGCCATGGGACCTTGCTCATTTGCCAATCCAGGGGGAGCCCAGGATCATGACCCTGGCTCTCCCTGCACCAGCAATAAAGCTTGATTGGATCTGATGCTGGATCCCACAATCACACCTCCTATCATGCACATGTGGCATAGCAGGAAGTGCAGCTATGTGTATCACACTACAGATCCTATCATACTTTTACCTATGTGTCTGGCAGGGCTCTTAGTGTCACAGTTAAAACTTCTATTACTTGAATCTTTTATGCATCAGAAACTGAACTGAGGCAGTATCCTCAGATCAAGTGGTCAACTAAAGTCATCAGATGGTAATGTCTTCAACTCCTAACCAAGTCAATTTGCATATATAATTCATGGTTAAAAACTTCAAATCCCTTAACCAGGAAAACATGATACAGTGGTACTTAAGACAGTTATATAATCATTAATTGGAATGGAGGGCTACAACAATCATCATAAAAAGACAACCACTAGCTCTCCCATTACTGCCAGTCACTCCTAGCTTTAAAGGATGAAATGACAACTAAAAAGTGGGAAACCTTTTTTAAAAACCTGGTTATGGGTCATAATCTAAAAACCATTTTGATCTTTTCATATACTTACAGTTAACTGGCCAGCCACTCCAAAATCAGCTAATTTTGCATGCCCCTCAGTATTAAGGAGGATGTTTCCTGCTTTTATATCTCGGTGTATTTTCCTCATGAAGTGTAAATATTCAAGTCCTTTAAGTGTAGACTTAAGAATGGTTGCAATTTCATCTTCTGTTAACTATGGAAACAAAATAAAACATACAAAATAAGTGCTTTTCTTCTCCCATACAAAATTAAATAATGTTACAGCCTAGAAGACCACAATTCCAATTCTGTAAACTGCTTCATAATAATCATTCATATAACAGACAAAAGTTTTGGTAGCTATTTTACAGAAACAAGACAGGACCACATCCAAGAAAGTTCATAATTTATGACCCAATCCATGCAATCAGATCCAGGCAGCTGGATCTTTGCACGTATAGACAGCCTGTAGAAGAAATAAAAGTGAGCTTCAAATAGGACCAGGGGTTCATCCATGCAGATTGTTTCAGAAGTGGGATCTAAACATTACAGAAGCAAAGTAGTGGTTGAAAGGGTCCCTAAATCTTTGGTTACACCTCCTTATAGTGTTTCTTTATTTTACAGGTATAAGAGAAATTGTCTCTCTCTCTCTTTTAGTATAAGACAGTATACATCCATCATCCCACCATCACCATTCTGTAAGTTGTAAAAGCTACAGTTAAAATTTCCAAAGCTAGCCCATTTTAGTTTTCAAAAAGTTAGATTTGTTAAGCAATATTAAAAGGTTTCTGTTTTCTACCAGAAAAAAAAAAATCTAAATTTTACTGAAAAGCAACTAGTCAAAAAAGTAGTTTTCCCCTCAATGTTCATATTGCCCATGGATTTAGTCCGCAACGAGAATTACTAGACAAGCTAGCTTTGACAATATGGTGACAAAAATTAAATTTAAAAGCATTTAACTGCTATCTAACCAATTAATCATTACCTAGGTCAACAGACCTGTCAGACCAGATGACACCTAGCAAAATAGGGCTCTCAGTCACCCTCTTTTGCAGATAGCTCCACCTAAATGGCACAAGGCCAGAATGGTTTCTCAAGTTCCCATGCCTTGAAGTACTTAATACAGTTTGCACAACAAACTGGCAGTCCTAAATTTGGAAGGAGATAAAGAGAATGCAATACTTTCTTAATTTCTCAAACTCCCACATATGAAACTCTTGCTCAGCTACAATTAGCAATAGCAAAGCTGTAGGCCTGTCCATTAGCATTTCCTAATGGCAATAACTATCTCTGAGTCTTACAGTGCTGACAGCTTACTGTTAGCAGATAATGCTACTTAGGAGTTACTTGGCAAGAGAAGAAAAAGAAAAAACAAAAGGGGATGACAGACTGGGTGTATAGGAACAAAGAGAAAAAACAAAAGAACTGGACCAAAAAAACTGAATGAGTTACAAAGACAGACAAGAGAGGCAATAGCTTTTGTGGGTGATATCATTTATTGGACCCAATGCATGGTTGGAATATTTAGGCAAGCTTTTCAGTATCACTGTACCCTTTCTCGGGTCTCTGGACATAATAATATATGAAGACAATATCACTGCATGGGCTACTAAAACCCTTGCTAACAAACCTAAAACATATCACCACCTGTGATGCAGAGAGGTGGTGTAGACAGATTTCTACCCACACAAATTTCCATAAGGCCCATCAGACCCAACTGCTGTTTTCACCGGGCTGGCATCTCAATTATATTTTGAAAATAATATATCTATTTAGCTTCAAAAAGTATTAGCTTTTAGGCCATTTAAATTCAATTCTTCTATAAATTACCTTTGCTATACGGTACACAGCTAAAATCTTCAATAAATTCTGAAGTAGGAACACACAAAAGTCCATTTCAGTTAGAGATTACACACTGTAATGCTTCCACAGATCAAGTTTACTGAACATACTTGAAGCCTTGCATCCCTCTATTTCCCATTCCCTCCCCACCCCAAACAGCTCCTTGTGTGGAAAGTCGTCTTTCAGTGAATAAAATGTTCTAAACAGAGGCATCTTCTTAGGCTGGAAGGTGTTAGTAACAGAAGTCAACAGGTTCTTTGATCTAGTGACAACTGCAGAGGCTGGAGCCTATGAGCCTGTTAAATAAATGGCATGGACAGTCCGGGCATATCCAAACGAGTGTGCACATGGTTTGCGATGCTGCAAACCACACGCACCACACACACAGGCATTCTCTGCACTGATAATTTGCAGCACTGGGGGGGGGGAGTTGACACTGGGATCTCCCAGTGTCAAGGAAACCCGTGGCAGAAAAAAAAAAAGTGGGGCGGCACGTGGTGGCAGTGTGCACCACTCAAAACCAGAGCATAGCCAGCCAAACGCACACTCCAGCTGACAGCCAGGCTCCACATGCCCAAATCACCACTGCTGCAGCCCCAGAAGGCCCCCAGAACCCAAGGTAAGGCTGCTAGAACCAGCCCAGGTGCTGGAGCATTTTTCCCTGTGCTAACCCCATGTGCAGGGGCCAGGGCAAAAAGCAGTGACACAAATTTGTGCTGGTGCTTTTTTCCACATGGCAAGTGCATACCCCTGCTCGTGGGGACGTGGCTTCTGTGTTCCCTCTTCCTTACTTCCAGTTTAATTTTTCACTAAACTCAAAAGGGCTCTGCCCGTTGACGCCAAGAACATGCCTTCAAACTCTGGAATAGTTGTGCCTAAGCAAGCCTATCTGTATTTTTATAAACACAGTTATCACTATGAGAAGATAATGTACCACTTTTCATGAAATCATAGCCTATATTAAGGTCAGGAGAGAAGCATATTCAGTACCAAGATACTGCTCTTTCATATACACTCCAGATGTTCATGTTACTGGTGTCCACAGCTGTGCTCAGTTTTCACCAAGTTCCCTTTTTTCCCCCCCCCCCCTCACTGAACACAGTACCGTTCACTATTAATTTATAAAAACTATGGTGAAAAGGGCATTTGTAATTTTGCATTAAGAGTCAATAAGCATGTAACAAAATAGTAACAGAACTCTACAATGTTTTTATATTGCTGTGTTTACTCTTTGTTCTTTCTGGTAAAATACATGGGAAATTGTGCTACCCTTAGTAAATATGAAAAAAAACAAAGAAGCAGAACAAGAAATTAGATTTAAAAAAATTAAAGAATACAAATACTTGAATGAAGAAGACGGCAAAACATCTTCAAAGAGAAACATATTAGTGTGGAAGTGTCCCAAGGAATGATGTGAAAATACCATTCCTTGGGACCTTCAAAAGCAGACTGGACAGCGCTTTTTTTTTTTTTTTTTTTTTAAAACAAAAAAATGCACCAGAAGTATCCAGCATTGACAATGCAATAGACCCACTAGATCTTCTTATATATATACACACACACAGTTTATAATTAAACATTTATATAATACTATAAATTATATCCTGTCTTTTCAGAGAAGACATTACTGTCAACAAATGACAGGTACCTGATCCAAAAAGTAAATATAATGTAATTCAGCAACATGCATTCAATTGGGATATGGCCATTTTTTTTTGGCCGATAACAAAATGAGCAGAATATTCAGATACCATGAAAGATTACAGAAAACACAATTATCTCAGTTGCTTTGGATGAACTGAATAGGAACACACAAGTTCATTAACAAATGTTATCATCAGATAACAGTAAGCGTTATTATGTGCCATATCCCAGGAAAAGGCCCTCCAGATTTCTGACAACCTGCAAATATATTAAGATAAACCCAGAAAGAATCTATCCCACAAACTGAACGACTCTTCTGACAATTATGTGAGCTGTTCACAACGTTGGAGTGTATTCAATTAAAGGAAATAATTACTTGTTTTAATATGGGACTGGGCACATGAGGTCAACAAGCTCTCAGTAATTTGATAGTATAAAAACTAGAGGGGAATATTCTAACTGGGGAACCATGCAAGATTCCTGTTTACCCCCTCCTACTCTCACTTACCCAAGACTTCAAAAAATTTAAGCAAAGCAAGAACAGTTCTTTAAAGTTTTGTAAAAGAATAGGATATACTATTTCCCTTGCTATTGTTAAAAATGTATCATTCTGTAAGCCAGGAGAATGACCCAACAGAAAAGAACAAAAATAGTGTTAGTCAGCAAGAACATTCCCACAGGAGTTAGCATTCACAATAAGCTTTAATTATTTAACAAACAGAACAGCTTCCCAATTTGAGGTTCAAGGCAATCTCATGAAATCTGGGTGTGGAGCCTGATCTTCCCAGTGAGTCTTACAAACCTATCTCTTGTCAAGTGGGAAACAAAACTGAGTTGGAGTTAACTCCTTCTAAACTGGGGATCAGTTAGTGTCTTGCACCATGTCATACATACCTTGTCTGCCACAAAGATCAACAGTACTTAAGATATTCACTTTTCAATTAGCCACATGAAAGTTAAAACCTTTATTTGCACCTTTTGTTTATGTGACTGCTGTGGCTCTTCAAAAGATTTTGAAAGTCGCTTGGGAACTCACAGCTCCAAGTTATGCATGGCTCAGCAACAAAGGTTAATTAAGGTAAAACTTTCCTGGTCCCCTTCTCTCCTTAACAAAGTTATTTACCTGGTTAAGAATCAAGTGACATTGGGAATCTCATATCAAATTGAAGGCAAACATGTTAAGGGGGAGAAATAGAATGACATCAGGGGAAAAGGCATTTCCTATTACTTAAGCTCATAACGCATTCTGCAGCATACAGGGGTGATGCTGTAAGAATATGGAAATCTTTTACTATATTAATTCAGGCCACTAAAGAAATTGCTCTATTGTGAATAACTTAAAGTATATAAAAATACCATTTTCTGTCAGGGTTGCATTTCCTAGACCAGAGACAATACAGTGTCTTTAAATCTTGATGATTCCTATGCAAGCAGCAGCCATCCAAAGACAATGACATGGTTAAATCCTAGAAAAGGCAATCCTGCCAGGTTTGTGTATGGGGCTGGGGGCAGTTAGATAGTGGAAAATCCCTGAACAGGAAAGCTGAAGACTAAAACTGAAAAAACTGATTGAGACTGAAAAACACAGAGTTGGAGAGACTTAACAAAAAATCTCAGAAGCTTGAGTATGGGAAAACAACAGAGGGTTAAATTTCTGTATAGAGGGGTTTCATTTAACTACAATAGCAGTCAAGGGAAAACAGAACTGGCTAGATGAAAGAAACTCCATGAGTTAGAGAAGCCACATGGAAGAGGGGGATGCTGGACTCCTTGGGGGACTCTGATGTATGCCAAGAGAACAGTAGTAAGCATGAAAAAATTGAAGCAAGAATGTGCATATAGGATTTCAGGTAAAACAACTAAGGGTAGGGAAGAATTGAAAAGATGGGGAGTTTACTTTTTCTTACAACTGTCTATTAAAGCTGCTTCACTCAGTACATACCCATCCATTCTAGTCCTTGATGCATAAATTCTACTGATTTATACTTCCTTGTTGACAAATGTACACAACACAGTAACATTTATCTACATTTGGCTCATGCTTACACTAGGTCTCAATATACTGTATTTACTCAAATTCAACATGAGGGGTTGTTTGTTTGTTTTTTATCACCCATTCAATGTGTCAGGGGAAAAAAGCCATGTCTCAGAATTGAGTACCAGCCCAGGACTGGCAGCTACTGCAGTTCTGGCTCCAGCCCCACCTGTGTATAGAATCTAAGATAACCGTCCCAATAATTAGATGTTATGCATGGAAAATTAAAATTTGTCGAACAGTCTTCTTATATTAGTCTCCCCCACTGCTGCGGCAGGTAAAGCAGACTCCTGGCCCTTGCCCTCTAGCATGACCTGTGGTACCAGCCCCTGTGCCATCCATCTCTTGCCCCTTTGACACCTGTTGAATAGAGGGGGAAATCTCATATTGGATTTGAGTAAATATAGTAATTATTGGGGAATCCTTTTAAATTTGAAATAATCTTAGATTCAGGTAAGTAAAGTATGCACACATTGTATATGTACCACTACAAAGACTGTTTTTAAATTTATAAAAAAGGTACAGTTTTAAATTGCATACAATGCATCTTGTCTTTAAAAAAAGCTCCAAGTATGCTTGTTCCCTTGCCCATGAAATGACGACGCATTATTTATTGAAAAGCACAAATATCAATTAGTCACTGTTGTATGAACACACAGCGAAAGAGTCTATTACAGGGACTTTGTTCAAGAGAAAAGAGTTGAGGCGATTGAATGTCTTGACTTTTTGCCATTTGAATATCAATCTCAATGATGAATTAAATGTAGGTTAATACAGATACTTAAATATATATAATTGTATTTACATATGCAATTCTTTAGACAACTTTAACAGCTATGTAAGTTTAGCATCACTTAACTATGGCAACTCTAAATTTTATTTATGTACTTTCTTCTTGCACTAAATAAAAAGTCGAGAGAGAGAGAAATTTTTTTTTTTTTTTTTTTTTTTTTTTAATAGTTACCAGGTTTTCCTAAGAGGTATAACACAGATTAAAGTGTCTAGTGTCAGTTTTGTGTAGTAACCGTAGTAAACTGTTTGGTTTTTTTTTTTGTTTTGTTTTTTTTTTTTAAGATTTCATACTTGTACTTCTAGCCAATTGATTCATCCCGTTTAGCAGGATAAGCTGCAACTTTATCCATTCAAATAATTCAGCTTAGCATTCAAAATTATATTGTCCATGTCTAAAGTGATAATGTGTCACCTAGAGATTGACTAATTCTTGGGGAGGAAATGTATAGATCTGCTGTGGGATGACTAATAGTTGATGCTCTGCAAAAAGAAAAAACCTCTCACCATTAAAAAAAAATGCCACATGCTCAGATATAGACATACTGATCTAAGTTATCCCCTGATCTGAATATTATAATCAGGGATCTGGGTTTTCCGTTTCCCATGGGAAAACAGAGAAAACCAGATTTCCCCTTTTTATCAGAGAAAATGTGGATTCCCTGCTTTTGCAAACAGCTCTGCAGGCTGGCTGAGCTCCAGCCCGCAAAAGCTGTTTGCAAACAGGGCAGGAAACCCCAGCACTGCCCGGAGAGGGAGGGCGGGGTCTGAGACGCACTCAGCCACAGCTCCGCTCAGCTCAGGTCAGCCTGACTCTCCTCCTGGAGCCTGTGAGGTAAGTGGGGTTTGCAAGGGGCTGGGGGCCCCTCTGGCAGGGCTGGGGGGAGCCAGGGGTCAGCCCCACCCCCATCCGAGCAGGCGGCAGCAGTGGGAAAGCCAGCTCCATACTGCTTCTGCTACAGCTGCCTGCTGTTGGGGGCAAGGATCTGCAGACTTGGGGCCCTGGCCCCATAGCCCTGGCAGCTGTGGGCCTCTCTGGCAGGGCTGGGGGGAAAGAGCTGTGGGTGGGGGGCAAGAGGCATGAGTAGGGCGGGGGGGCTGTTATGGGGGCAGTGAGGGGCACCAGCAGGACTGAGAGGTGCTGCAGGGGGCTTTTAATTTTAATAACAGATTTTGGGGGGTTTGTCAGAGAATCTGCAATTTTTCATCAGAGAAAAACAGGATCCCTGCTTATGACACACCAGGCCAGCAATGACTTTCATCCACTGTGACTATGCAGCAGCAGTTTCCCCTTCCTCAAGTTAGTGCCCGGGGAACTACCCCACTTGCCCCGCCCCAGTTAACGCCACTACCTAGACCAGGGTGGGCAATTATTGGGCTGAAGGGCCACTTAAGGAGTTTTGGTGAGCTGTTGAGGGCAGGGGAGCTGGGGGGACACAAATAATCCTATCCAGCCCACTGGTCACCGCCGGGAGCCTGAGGAGGGAGGGCTGTGCCCAACACCACTCCACTCTGCTGCAGCTGGGGCTGAGCCAGGCCACACAGTGTGAAGACCCCTACATCCCACCATATCCATCCCACCTCCCACCCAGCTTCCTGATGGCACTGTGAAGCCTGGCACAGCAGTTGCTGGCAGCCAGGCTTGCACAGGAGGGACATGATGCAGCAAACCAAGCAGCCGTCCTGTCCCCACCCCACACTGAACTTCTGCCCACCAGCGCATGACCCTGGGAAAGTCAGGGGTGGCTGCCCCAGCCTGAGCCCCCAAAACAGCCAGCAGGGGCTAGTGGTACCACAGCAGCAGAGGCTCATCACAGTGGGCAGCTGAAACACTTTGGTGTGCAGGCCATATTTTGCCCACCCTTGGCCTAGATCTATCTTAAAGGCCCCAAATTCTGACATTAGATTTACGCAGAACCTTGATGACTTGAACTGCATGCCTGTAGTCCAAAGGCCCACCCATATAAAACTAATGCAAGATCAGAGCCTTAGAGGAATGATTTTCAGCCCTTTTTCATTTGCAGACCCCTAAGAAATTTTGAATGGAGCTATGGACCCCTTTGCATTGTAAGTGCAGGTATTCACATACTTTTGATTGATCACAATCATCTTTCATGGACCCCTTAGACATAGTCTGCAGACTCCCAGGAGTCCACAGGTTGAAAGCCACTGCCTTAGAATGTGAGCTCTTTGGGAAAACAGTTATTTCTCTGTCCTGTTCTATACCAGGCATTTCAGCTCTGCAACACTTTTTCTAACCAAATACATTTTGTAACCCTCTTTTCACATATTTGGATGTACAGACTCCACTTTTGGGGGGAAGATGACCTAAACTAAGTTTAGCACAGGGTTCAGGAAAGGGGAGAACTAGTTCTACTTGTGTATCTTCTGGTGGCTAAAGACAGCTTAGGACCACAACAGCCCAAGATATTTAGCTTCAGGAGCTGCTCTGATATGCGCTGTTTGCAACAGCTCAAGATAAAAAAAAAAAAAAAAAAAAATCAAGAATCACTGGCAGCCCTTAATAATTGGTGCAGTTTGCTCCAACCAGGTCCTCCCCTAACTACTACTTCCCATCAAAGACACCGAGGAGCTGATATAGGTACTTTCCCCTACTCTTATGCTATTTTCAGGCTCTTCTGTGGCAAGAATCACCAGCTAAAAAGTCCCTGTATACACAGCCAGCTTATAAGGGATGTCAGAAAGCCCAGAAATAGGGTCATGGTTTGGCTTTTCAGAGTGTGTGGTCACTGGTTACATCACCGCAGACAATAAAAGGGAACAGAAGCAAGAAGTCCCAGAAAGTAAAACTGATTTACTTCCATTTTCAATAACAAAGAACGACAATTCATTTTAGATCAGGCACAAGGAGAAGAGTGCACATGAAATACAGTACTGAAACAGAATACTAGAATTTGAAGAACATATACACACCATTTTATTATTTGGGACCTGGCTTCACAGTGGTCCAGGCTGACTGGGGCAATGAGGTTGGTGAGCGAGTTTCCCTTTAAAGCAGCCATCAACCATAGATTCATAGATGTTAGGGTCAGAAGGGACCTCAATAGATAATCGAGTCCGACACCTCCTCTTCAAGACGCCCAGAGTAGGGGGTGAGAAAACTGAGCCGCTGCACAAATAGGCACTTTAATAAACACAGAGTGGCTTTCAACTCCATGCTCTGTCTACGTCAACTGGGCCACTGCTCCCTCACAGCTTCCCCAACCCGTTCCACCTCCTACAACGGTGCCCAAACTTTTTGCCAGCAGGCCAGATTAACAATGCCCATCCATCTGCAAGCTGGATCCAGCCAATGCACTTGAGCCAGTGCCCAAATGGGCATGGTGAGCACCTTCTGGCTGCACTGGGAAAGGGAGGGGGGCAGCAAGACAGCCCCACAAGGGAAAGAAGCTTGACCCAGCCCAGTGAAAACTAAAGGGAGTGTGACTTCGCCCTGCAGGGGACGGGGAGGGGGAGAATGGGGGTATGGCCAGGGCCCAACAACTCCATAGGAGGAAAGGGGCACGGCCTAACCCTCTACCTTACTCAAGAAGTCTATGGGCCAAAGAGAGGCAAAGCGCTGCTTGACCTCGTACAGGCTACTGCGAATGATCTAGTCGGCGACCTAGTGAGCAATGGGAAGCTGGGTGACAGCGACCACGAGCTGATCACCTTCACCATCCGCCAAAAAGCTGGCAAGTCAGTCAGCAACACGGAAGTCCTTGACTTCAGGAAAGCAGACTCTGACAAGCTCAGGAGGCTTGTCAGTGAGGCCCTAAGGGACCATGACCCCAGGGAGAGGGGAGTTCAAGAACAGTGGTTGCTCCTCAAGGGAGCGATCCTCAATGCACAAGCTAAGTCTATTCCATCTCGGAGGAAAGGCAGCAAGAGGGTACAGCAGCCCCCCTGGCTCTCCAGGGACCTAGCAGACCTCCTGAGGCTAAAAAAAAAAAAAAGAAAGGCCTACAAAGGATAGAGGATGCGAGTCACCTCCAAGGAGGATTATTCTGCACTGGTCCGGTCCTGTAGGGAGCAGACCAGGAAAGCCAAGGCTGCAACTGAACTCCAGCTAGCTTTGAGCATCAAGGACAATAAGAAGTCCTTTTTCAGATATGTGGGGAGCCGGAGGAAAAGCAGGGGCAACGTTG
>NW_005842883.1:226148-230781 GCF_000455745.1 Alligator sinensis
CAGCATCCTTATAGGCTCAGCAGTGCTATGTTGGCTAGCACTAAGGAAGAAAGAGACTTGGGGATCATCATTGACCACAAGATGAACATGAGCCTGCAATGTGATGCGGCGGCTAGTAAAGTGACCAAAACGCTGGCTTGCATCCATAGATGCTTTTCAAGCAAATCCCGGGACGTCATTCTCCCCCTGTACTCGGCCTTAGTGAGGCCGCAGCTGGAGTACTGTGTCCAGTTTTGGGCTCCACAATTCAAAAAGGATGTGGAGAGGCTTGAGAGAGTCCAGAGAAGAGCCAAGTGCATGATCAGAGGGCAAGGAAGCAGACCCTACGATGACAGGCTGAGAGCCCTGGGGCTCTTTAGCCTGGAAAAGCGCAGGCTCAGGGGTGATCTGATGGCCACCTACAAGTTTATCAGGGGTGACCACCAGTATCTGGGGGAACGTTTGTTCACCAGAGCGCCCCAAGGGATGACGACTAGGTCGAATGGTCATAAACTACTACAAGACCATTTCAGGCTGGACATAAGGAAGAATTTCTTTACTGTCCAAGCCCCCAAGGTCTGGAATAGCCTGCCACCGGAGGTGGTTCAAGTGCCTACATTGAACACCTTCAAGAGCAAACTGGATGCTTATCTTGCTGAGATCCTATGAACCCAGCTGACTTCCTGCCCTTTGGGCAGGCGGCTGGACTCGATGATCTTCTGAGGTCCCTTCCAGCCCTAATGTCTATGAAATCTATGAAAAGGAGGGAAGGAGACATGGCCAAGTCCTAATAGCCCCACAGAGAAGGAAAGGGGCATGGTCAAGCCTTGAGGTGGTGGGGGAAAAGGGGGCATTGGCCAGGCCCCAACCTGTCCTTTGGGCAGGGAAAGGGGCACCACCAACCCCATCCTAGAAGCTGGGCCCTGTGGTGGGGAAGGAGTCACAGCCCAGCCTGGCCCCAACTGGCTACACAGGGTATGGGGTGTAGGAGTCCGCAGCAGGGAGGGTGGCTGTGTTAATGGCCACCACTAACCCACCAACATATTTTCCTGAGCTGTGGGGAGCCCCATGGGTCACATGCAATGGCTCTGCAGGCCACATTTGGCCTGCAGGCTGGAGGTTGAGCACCCTAGCCAAGTGCACACATTTCTGTCCAACTGTCAGCAATGCAAGTTACTTAAGTGGCGGTCAGCCAGCCACCCACACCAGCACCTCTCAAATTCTCACCACTCCTGCCCCCAGAATGGAATCCATTGAAGGCAATGTAAATAATTGAGCAGCATTGTCAGGAAAGTATTTTTTAAAGCCACAACAAAATTCAGACTTTTGGGAGTCCCCCAGAGCACCCAGCCCCACAAAATACTAAAGCAGGGGCCAAGCAGTATCCCTACATACCCATCTGGCCACACCTCAATCAACCTAGAATGCATCAAAAATTGGTCAACTGCCAGGAATTCAAGTAATTGGCGAGTAACTTGGGGAAAGTGTTCTTTAAAAAGTGCAAAAGCTCTGGCAGCCCTGGAGCACCCAACCCTACAGGATCCCAGAAGCAGGGGTCCTAGAAGCTCCCACCCACTGTACAGATTTCAGTAACATACAGGAAGGGTCTTTACTTGACCTCTATGCAAGTCGAAAGGAGAGTAGAAAATTGTAGTTGGGCTGGGTAATCACTATCACCCTGTTGAGGTGGTGCTACAGCCAGTGCTGTAGTGGGGGGGGTGGGCAACCGCCCCGGACACCCAAGTGAAGGGATGCCAACAGGCACTGCCCAGCTGAAGCAAGACGTGGGATGGAGCTGCAACTGGCTCATGTGGAATGGGGCAGGGGAAAGCATATGCCCCCCCCCAGTCTGTGTACAGGGCAAGAGTAGGCTACTGCTGCAGGCTCTGCCCCAGGCACCAAACTTCCTTGCCACAGCACAGGCTGCAGCACTGCAGTACCTAAAATGTGACATTCAACTTTGAATCCTTGGCAGCATGCACATGGACACTTCTGACCTGGGACAATTGTGAACCGGTTCCCAGTCATAGTGACTTTCATGCAACAGTGAGCTGTTATGCGTGTCCACAGCCTGAAATAGCATTCTCTCTAAAGACACTAATGCTGTATTTACTCGAATCTAAGATAAGGTGTCCCCCATCCCCAACATCTTATATTTGAGTACAAGCTTGGGGGCTGAGGCTTCGGCCACAACTCTAACCCTGAGCCAAGGGTCAAAGCTGCAGCCGCTGACGTCCCTTCCTCCATCCCCACCCCCACTTTCCCCCTTGCAGGTTTTTCTCTCCTCTCCCCTGTCACTTAACTTCTTCTTGAAGCAATGGCTCCAGCTGGGGCCACCACTCTGGTGGGAGGCAGGCAGCACGCAGCATGTTCTGCCTCCAACCCCAGCTTGAACACATGAATAGCAAGCTCTGCTCCAAGCTCTAGAGCAAGGACAAAAGCTGCCACTGCTGCTGCATGGCCAAGCTAGTGCTCCCTGCCCCTAGCCACAGCAGGACCCATCAGAGCCAGAGCTACAAAGGGAAAGTAAGTGGTGGTAGGAAGCAGGAAGGAGGAGGAAACAGACACCACAAGGAAAGGCAGGTGTGGGGAGACAGCATGCAGCAGGGGGTACAGGTACCAGAAGAACAGGCATGGGGTAGCAAGTGGAGGAAGAGGACAGGTAGCAAGAGGCAGGGGTCAAGGCCACTCAACTCTCCCACCACTGCCCCACCCCTTGCTGCTTACCCCATTGCAGTGGGGGAATTTAAGATGACCCTCCAATAAATTAGATTCGAGACATGGAAAATTATAACACATTTCTAAGTTTCCCATGTCCCATAAATAAGAGTCATCTTGGATTCAGGTAAAGAGAGTAAATCAAATTCATACATGTAGTCCCTTTGGCTACAATATTACTTCTCCATGCTTATGTGCTGTGCAGTTCAATACCCCAGATGGCTGTGAAACAATTTCAGATTCTTTACTCTGAAAAGCATTATATATATCATTAGTTAAAATGGTTATCTAATTCAGGTAAAAAAAAGTTAGGCAAATCTACAATCACCAGGCAGACCAGCAGCAAGTATTGTGCCAGATAGGATAATATTCAGTTTCACTGGAACCAAGTCAGTTACCATGCAGCAAGTTCAGGTGTACTCTACCATTAAGAAAGTGAACCATAAAGATATGTTTGCTAACTGAGCGTAGATGCCAGTGCAGTCTGAATTCTGCTCCTTAGGCATTATATACATATAGTCTAATCAAAGTTACATACGTTTTCTCCTTTATGGGATTTCTGTTTCATTCAAGTATGGTTGGGATTGGGTATGAGGAAGGACAGTGACTGAGCATTAATAATGAAAACAATGGTTAATGACTCCTTTGCTGTGGAAAGTGTTGTGCAGGTAGCAAATAAGCCAGAAAAATTACAGGAAGAGTAGCATACCAGATGGAAGCCAGTGAGAATGAGATTGTAACTCTTGCTCTACCAAGAATTTCCCTTAGACCAGAAATTTCAGGAGCAGCTATTAACTTGGAGGTATCTTCTTTACAGGTGATCAACTTGAGACCAAGTGCCTGATTCTTCAGAAGTTCTGCAATTGTAAATGAAATCTGCATTCCTGGAAGTGAAGTCACACCCGTCTATCTGGACTGCTTCAATGCACATGCAGAAGCCCATGATTAGAATCCTCAGAAACTTATCAACTGTCCCAACAGTAGACATCATGTGAATTTAGTCACCAAACTCTGTGTCAGTCTGAGCAAAGGTCCTCTGGATAGCTTTTCATATCTTAGGCTACTAACTAAGTTGCCTCATTTTCCAATCTGGATTTTGCCTCTACATCATTTTTTTCATTGGCAGTCACCAAGGACATGTACCACATTTCATAGAATTATAGAAGTAGGGTCAGAAGGGACCTTGTAGATCTTCAGGTCCGACCCCCTGCCTGGGCAGGAAGAAAAAAAACTGGGCTCAAATGACCCCAGCCAGGTAAGCATCAAGCCGCTTCTTAAAGACCCCCAGGGTAGGAGCCAGCACCACTTCCCTTGGAAGTTGGTTGCAGATCGTAGCCGCCGTAACTGGGAAGTAGTTCTTACGGATGTCTAATCTAAACCTACTCTCAACAACTTGTGGCCGTTATTCCTTGTTATACCGGGGGGCGCTAGGGGAAACAAGGTCTCCCCCAAACCCTTCTGGTCCCCCCTAGTGAGTTTATAGACAGTCACAAGGTCCCCCCTCAGCCTTCTCTTGTGAAGGCTGAACAGGTTCAGGTCCCATAACCTCTCATTGTAGGGTCTGCCCTGCAGTCCCCCAGATCATGCGGGTGGCCCTCCTCTGGACCCTCTCAATGTTGTCCACATCCCTCTTGAAGTGGGGTGCCCAGAACTGGACACAGTACTCCAGCTGTGGCCTGACCAGTGTCACGTAGAGGGGGGAAGATCACCTCCTTGGACCTACTTGAGATGCACGATAAGGTCCAGTTAGCCCTGCCGACCGTTACCTCGCATTGTTGGCCTGTGTTCATCTTGGAGTCAATAATGACTCCAAGATCCCTTTCTGCCTCCGTGCTCTCAAGAAGGGAGTTTCCCATCTTATAAGTGTGCTGCTGGTTACTACTGCCCAAGTGCAGCACCCTGCACTTGTCCGTATTGAAACGCATCCTGTTTTTGT
>NW_005842883.1:240496-251086 GCF_000455745.1 Alligator sinensis
CCCTGTTAGCTCCCTCAACACCCTGGGGTGGAGAGCATCTGGACCTGCTGATCTGAACACATCCAACCCCTCCAGTAGCACTCTAACCCGGTCCTCCTCAACCTTAGGTCTTGAGGCATTACCCTCGAGTCCATCTTGAATCACGGTAGGGGAGTCCCAGACCCTGCACAAGAAAACGGAGGTGAAGAATTTGTTAAAGAGGTCTGCTTTCTCCTCTGGCGCAACCACCAGATTGCCCAGTGTATCTTGCAGGGGCCCCACATTTCCTGGTGCCTTCTTCATCCTCCCTATATATTTGAAAAAGGACTTTTTATTATCTTTGATCTTGGACGCTAGTCCTAGCTCTATGTCCACCTTAGCTTTCCCAACAGCCCCCCTACAGGCCCGAGCATTGCAGGTATACTCCTCTTTGGAGATCGCCCCCCCTTTCCACTGGGTGTACACCGTCTTTTTGGCAACCAGGCATTCCCGGACGTCCTTGGTGAGCCAGGGAGGCTTTTGGGCACTCTTGCCCCCTTTACTTCTAGTTGGGATCGTTACCTCTTGGGCCCCAAGTATCGTCTCCTTAAGGAACGACCACTCATCTTGGGCACTGAGTTCCCCTGCCCTTGAGAACCCCAGCGCCTCTCCCACCGATCTCCTCAACTCCTTGAAGTTGGCCCTCTTGAAGTCTAGGGCTACCGCCTTACTGCAGGTAACTTCCTCGAGGTCTGTCTTTGGATAAGACCCAAAATACAGAAACGCTGAGTATTTAGAGCTGAAAAAGTAGTCAGTGGAGAAACTACTTTAAATACAAACAGTATTCTATAAAGCAGTAAGTATTCTGAAAAATAAGGTACCTGGTGTCTTAAACCAAACAACCAAAATTAATGTAAGAACCATAGTTTTGTTGGCTCATGAACACTGAGACTGAGGGACAAATTAGTTCAGCAAACAGCAGAGCAAGTTGGTTTGGGTTCAGAATGAACCAATTCTCTCACCATAATTTTCAAGCCAACTACCTCCAGAGTAAAAACTGCTTAGCATTTTAAAACTGGAATACTGAACAGCTGTCAGTAAATCTCAAGTACTTGGGAAGCCTAATAAACCGTGGCAGGAGTATGTGCAAAAAGCAGACACCAGCAGTTGCCACCATTATGTTCTGAGCTCCTCAGTGGAGGCATCCCAATACAAAATGTCCCCTCAGCTGATTGATGAGCATAATAAATGATTTATATGAGAATGAAATATGGACTTTGAGGAAGGCTGAGGAGTGGTAGATTAATGGTTTTCCATTTTTGCTGAGTTAAATCAGCTGCTTCATATACGCAAGTAGCTGACTCAACCAAAAGTGAGTATGGCTGAGACTACAACTTCCATCAGTGGCAGCTTTCTTAACAGTAGATGCTATTAAGATGAAAAAAAACAATGAATTACCGTGTTTATAGAAGGTGCACTTAGCACTCACAGGATCACCAACTTTAAATGGAGTAAGACTGGTACTCATGGACACATAGTGAACATCTTAAGGACCATGGCTAGAGACTGCTCCAAGTGGCAATCTGCAAGGAAGCTATCTCCCTGGAATGCATCTTGATGAGAACCCAATCTTAGGCTGCTTGGAGATTTTTTTTTTCTTTTTTTTTTTTTAAAAACAAGCGTTTTACTGGAAGAAGCAGCGAGTTACTTTGACCTGGCTCTGCAGCGTTGGTATAGATCAGGCACTTCAGCGGGGATTTTTGGTGCTTTTAGCTAAAGCTGATTCAATCAGATATTAGATAAAAGCATCAAAAAAGCCCTACTAAAGCACCAAATTTATACAGGATGTCAGGGGAGCCAGGTACAACTAATGCACTGTCTTCTGGGCATGTACTGGGCCAAGTTTAAAGTAAAGAACCACCTTCTGTGCGTGTACACATGCATCTGCAAGCAGCCACCATCTCCAAGAGCCTCAGCTGCTCATTTATCAGCTGGGGATAAATGCAACAATTCATGCTACAAGGAATCTATTAATGAATTTATCTTAATTTCTGTGAAGAGCCCATATGCTATAAATGAAAAGCAGTTTGTGAGAAAAATTAATAAGTCTATTTTCAGAGCAAGGCTTGAATACTGTTCAGTTTATGACACTGCACCTTGCCTGCCCAATAAGGAAGAGGTAAAATATGAAATAGCTGATCATACCATGAGCATTAAAAATTTGCTGAAGCAAGCGTGAGGAGAGGAGCAAGAAAGATAGGTGATCTGGTAACGCATCTTAAAACAAAATTTATGTGCGTGTGCTTCATGATACAAGGAAGGGGGATTTAAGTTAGGCAGGCAGCCTTAGTTCTGGCATTTTGTACCTATTAAGGCTAAAAATAAAGCACTTACTTAAAAGAAGATTTTTAAAGGTGCATACATGATGTATTAATACATCATCAAAAGGACTGTTGAACAACAGGGTAACTCCAACTGGCTCTGGTTAAGGAACAATTTGAAAACACTTAACCTAGCTTTTAATATGCCATGTCCAACTCATTCCTGATTCAAAGACATCTGAATAGATCTCTTCCTTAGGTCAAAGTTGGTTTTCCATAATTAGCTGATTTCAGAACATTCTGTTCCCATAATAGGAAACATTTAAAAGTGTTTCCAAGATTTATTCAGGTGAAGCTAAAACGAAACACCAATTCACATTAGTGTCACAAAATAAGATAGGAAAAAAAAAACGCCTGCAGGACATAATTACTCTTTAAAATAGCTCACTCGCTCCAAAAAAATAAGAACTAAGTCCATCAGCAAAGACAGACTGACAGACTTCAAAAAGAACATCTGATAAAACTCAAATCCATGGATACAATGAAGCTATTTGGGTACTTTTAAATAAATCTATAGCTTTATAACATTTTAATATTAAACTATAAATCAAAATCTATAGCTATTAGATATACATGATTGAGAAAATGTACTAGTGCTGCCTCCCATAACAAAGGAAGGTTTTCCATCGGACAAATTAGAAACTGTTTCTACAAACAACATGTAGTTCTCTAGATTGCTATAGAATCTGTTTAAAATGCTGCAGTTTTTTTTAAACAGAAAGTTGTATGAATTTGTCCACAGAAATCTTCAATCACTTTTTTTTTTTTTAATTATAAAAAAAGATCATGCGTTAAGGGACGTCATTTAACTTAGGACTAACATACTTTATTTGCTTTGACCCCTACTCCAGTAGTTCTCTACCTTCTAAGATGAAAAGTACCAACCCATAATTTTTCTTAATTTAGCAGCACCCCATTTCAAAAGCGTATTTCACTTTTGATATACTGAAAAATAATAGTTGGAGTGCTGTTGTAGCTCTGATGATCCAGAAAACAGGTAAGAAAAGGATTCATTATATCTGCTACTGAACTAACTGTGTAGTTGGGAGAGGTGTTGGACAAATTTGGGCATCAAGGGCCTTCCTCGGGTCTAAGAAAAAGGCAGACATGCTGAATTAAAATAGCAGAGAAAAGATTCCATGTAAATACAAACAGTCTGCTTAGAGGAAAGGTACAGGTAAATTAGAAGTGAAAAGGAATTCTCAGGAGCCCTCATAAAGTAGTGCAGTAGAATAGGTAATCTAGTCAACGGTAGAGCAAGCCCATGCAAGAAAGGAGAGGTTTGTTATTAACAGGGATCCGGTTTGCAGGGATCCTGTTTTTTCTCCAGCAGTCTCCACCCACAGAACCTGCAATAACCAGCAGTGCTGATGATCAGGCGGTGTTCGCTTGATCAACTCAAGCAGTCTCATTTCAGTTACACTGGGTTTCCTTCACTGGGGAATTTTCATGTTACTAGGCAGGTGAAACTGCTCAACTTTTAAGCTTATTCTGCAGCCTTTGATGTCATTAATTCTCTCGTAAACCACAGCAGCAGTCCCTCTTAAGTGACTCTATTCTTCTCTTTCAAAAAGAACCCAGACATCAATTGCAGGTTCCTCAGCCCAAAGCTGTCTTTACTGCAAAGTACACAAAGGGTCTGGGTTGTTACTATTATTGTTCTAAACTGCCAGGAGGGTTACTGAGAGGACAGACAGCAGTGTAAATCAATATGATGATTCTCATCATCATCATCACGACCACATCTGACTCAAGAAAACAGTCAAACAAGTTACCTGGTAACTAGATGAACTTTGGGCTTAGATGAAAGCTAGCAGGCCATAAAATAATCTAGACAGGACAGAGATACTATTGTTGTGCTGAAAAAAAATTACACTGGTACAGGTAATAGAAGCATTCAACCTCCATGTCTTATTAGATTCTGGACGTACAATTGTTGATTGCAATCATGCATGCCTCTTCAACAGCATTTGGGGAGGGGTCGGGGAGAGGAAATAAAGAGTGCATTCTTTTTATCTCTCAGCTACAAAGCTTTTATATAGTACTTTTTCACCTCAGAGTAATATGCTGTACATGACACTTTGTGAGCTCATAAGGTGAACTGTGACTATCATTTGAAGCTACATTTAAAAGCACGTTACATCTGGGCTCTTGAATCTGTACTGGCTCCAGTAAAAACTTTTGCTTTTTGGGTTAAGGACCTATTGTATCAAATGAAGCCCTCTGATGCAAAAAAGGAGCAGGCCACAGCAGTTGAATGGGTTCTCAGATTTAGAATCTGTTTCTGGCCTATTGGAACAGCACCCAGATACATTAGCTTTCTGGGCATACTGCAAAGCCATATTCTCCCCTCTCTGTTTTTTGGCAAGGGGGAGATGAGCTGAGGGTCAGAAGAGGCTGGCAAATTGCATGGTGCATTTCTAAGTTCCATGGGAGGCACAAAGAGCAAAGAATTGATGCTCAGAGATTTTTCTCTCCCCTTTTACAAAATAAATATGGGTGGAAAGCTTTCTATCCTTTTCCTCATCTAATTTTAAAATAGGAAAGTTGATTGTAGTCACAGCATTTACCTCCATTTGCCAGATATTTCTTTAGTTTGAGGAGGTAATGACATCAAATACTGAAAAACTGCTACATTTGTACTTTTATCTACCTCTTACCTCCAATTGGATATTTTTCCCCAAACCATCTCCATTCTGTATGCTTTTCTGATGATTTAGGTAAAATCTAATATCTATAACAATGAATATCAGTGGCCATTTAATATGTATTCTGTCAAAATAAGAATTAACTCCTGCTTTACTTTAAATGAAGTAGTTTATTCTTCCTTGTGGAAAACAGAAATATAGTGAAGCAAGTTTCCAACTTATTGTTTCCACAAACAAACTTTATTTTAGGTGAACCACAAAGTATTGAAGTATTTAAGCAGACTTATTCTAGTAACATATAGTCAGAAGTTTTCCATCATGTAATAAAGTCATACAGCAATCAAGTTACTGTTCCACAAAATCAAGAGTATAAGTTGTCTTGCTGTTCCTCAGTCATTACAGAAAAAAAAAATAAAGTAGTTCCTTTCTTATAAATTATGGCAACCACTAATGGGATGCACAGCTTGCCTTGGGTTACTAAGGTAAATAGCTTTCTCATTTAGGTTTACAGCATAAACAGTTAAAACTGATTTTAGTGGAAACAGAATTAAAATTATGTATAGGTTTATTAAACTAGCTAAATGTCTTTCAAAACAGCCTGAAATGATTTGCCAGGGAGAACAAGTGAGGTTGGAAAGGACAGACTATAATTTTAAGGGCACGTATTTTAAAATACAGTTATTGAGGCAAATAAGAGCAACTCCTTCTGTTCTACTTATAAGATGTACGAGAGAAAAGAACTTCATTTTTAAACTAGAAAGATGTACAAGAATCAATACAACATGTATAACACATGTGCAAACAGTGAAAAATTTCAGTCCTGGTCTCCCATTACAAACTGATGAAACTGTAAGAAGGCAGGAAGTCTGGACAGCATTTATTTAAACTGTAACCAATAAAAACAAAAAAACAAAAAAAAAACCTAAGTACAGATGCTTTCCAGGAAAAGCCTGAACTACTGAAAGTGGCTTATGGCTGGACTCTGGGAGTATTTTCACAAACTCAACGTTTTAGGAATGAATTTCACTTATGAAACCTCTTTGCAAATCTAATTTAACTACTTTAATATAAACATGGTACGTAGGTACAAGGACAAAAAGAACTGCAATCAGCTTTCATATTAAAGAGAAGGGAGGTTGCATGGTATAGTTTATAGATCTAGAAGTTTCATAAATAATGGAAAGAATGGGGAATTAAGTTTCATTATATATAGGGCGGGGAGAAGTCAAAACAAAATGCTGAAATGTTTTTTGGGGGAAGAAAAAAATCAGTGACAAAAGAGAGCCAAGCCCCCCTAACTTCTACACAATTATACAATAACTGAGAGATACCATTGTGATGGCAATTGAGAGGTGAAAAAGTTACAAACTTTTAGTTAGTGAAGAAAAGAATTCACAATTCAGAACTAAAAGGTTTGAGCACTGTCTTATTCAGATATGTAGAGCTACCGAATAACCATCCTCCCCCAAATATTTTACAATTTGAGACATCAAGTGAATATACAGCACTTGTGTGGCTACATAAATATCATACTGTAGCATTTGGGGCCCAGTTCTAGAGAAGTAATCCCAACTTTCAATTCCCATTCATCTCAATGGAATTTAAGAATGTATACTATTGAGGACAATTTTTTTTTAATCCCTTCAAGTTTATGCAAAGCAAGTAATAGAATAAAAACAACATTAGAATGAATTTAAACAATAATGTATACATTTAGAAAAAAAGAACTTACTGTTTTATTCCGTAATCTAATTATGTCCGAGACAGAGCCAGCTCCGCAATATTCCATAACAATCCAGAGATCTGTGT
Source organism: Alligator sinensis (assembly GCF_000455745.1). Lineage (NCBI taxonomy): Eukaryota > Metazoa > Chordata > Crocodylia > Alligatoridae > Alligator > Alligator sinensis. Next base: position 247,293 of record NW_005842883.1, read on the forward strand.
TCTTAAAGTAGCTGCCATAGTACTTGACAACATAGGGACTACATAAACACAAGAATTAAGCATTATAAATTACTGATCACCACTACTGTGCAAAGATCTCCAGGATCAACTGTGTAATAGGAAAAGATTTTGAGAATTAAGACAATCAAAGACTTTGAATTCCGTCAGCTACACATGCAAAAATCAAGATGGGACTGTTAAGTCAAGCCTTTTGAAGACCTCGATTAAAAACTAAAAGTTTGGTTATGTAACCCAATAAGGGCAGATATTAAATAAAATCATCCTATGTTTTTCATATAAAAATCTTCCCAAATCACCAGCTGCTTTCTGAGGGACGGAAGGCACCTTCTTCTTCCTCTACTAAAACACCCTTTCACTTGGAAATGTCTATTTCCACTTTCAACAGGCTTCTCTTGTTCTCTCCCAAGCCTTAAGTAAGCACTACTTAGCTTCTCCCAAGCTTCTCCTTTTCTTCCTGGCAACCTGAAGGAATTTAAAACTTCAAGCACAAACATGGATAGTCATCTGAAGACAGAATCTAACACTTAGTTAGACAAGTGTATCTGTATTCCCCAAGCATAATTTTCCACATTTCGTTTTAACACGCGATTTAAAATACCATAAATTTTAAGGGTTGCATTATCAATGTGTCAAAGGATATAATGACTACCCTAAGGAGCTTAGAGTCCAAAGGCACAAGTGGGTATGGTAGAAGACATTATCCAAATGAGTACATCCAGTCAGAAAGAATCAGTTCCAGAGGCTGCAATGCTTAATTAAATTGGAGTTTTCATCCTGGCAGCTACTACTTCTTGCAGTTTGCCAATTAAGGTATTTATTCAGGTTTCTGACATTTGCTCCTGACAGTGTAGCCTTCAGTTTGGTACATAACTCACATCCACAGCTTATTTATGGAACCTTCATTCGCACTTCCCCTTACCTAGATCACAACATTTCTGTTGTTTCCGCTAGGTATAGAGATGAAATAAGTATATGAGCATGGCAATGGGGGCCGACCTTTTTGGCAGGCATGCCACAAATTAAGCCCTCCGAGTGCTACTGTGATCCCCTTCCCCTGCTTTACACACCCTGCCCCATCTGCCACTGTGCTGTCTATTCCCTCTTAATCTGCTGCATGCAACAGAGCCCTGTCCTCCTTGTGACATGGCCGCCCATGCAACATAGCATGATACCCTAAGATGTTACATTTGCATGCTCCTATAAGATTAGGAGGGAACAAAACTATTAAGTACTTTAGCCATATATTCAAGGCCCAAGTTACGGGGGTTTGGCTCCCACAGATTCCTATAGGAGCTTAAAGATATAAAAACTTGTGTCATAACAAATGTAAAACTTCTGCTCCCCTTTTAAAACAGGTGAAAGCTACTGGACACAGCCTCTATCAGTATGTTCTAGAGTTGTATCTAATACAAAGACTGTGAGGGAATGACATCACAGAAAGATACTGTACGTATCTCAACAGTGAATCTCAACCAAAATGCCATGGCACCCTGGGGTGGCATGAGAACATTTTAAAGGTGCCACATAATATTAGCACAGCTAGGTGTGCAAATACCTGCACATAACTCATAAGACAAACCCAGAAGGCACATCCCCAACTCTGTCCTTACAGACAGGCCAGGGGATTTCCTTGTGCCCTCAAAATGGGGAGAGTCTTTGCAAGCAGGAGGTTTCACCTACTTGCAGACATGAGCCCTAAGTCAGAACAGTACCAGGGCTGTTTTCCTACAACAGGGGCCGGCAGAATACGGCCCACGAGGCCATTCTATCCAGCCCATGGGGCCCCTAAAAAGTGTAGAAAATTAATATTGATCTGTCCTTGGTTCCTGTCAAAAATGATAGAAACCAGGGGAAGCCCAGTGGGCTCCTGCAACAGCAGGGCCCACCCAGCCCCACCAGCCGGAAGCCCCAGCCGGGGTTTCTGGCCTGGGACCATGTGGCTGCCCTGGCACCAGAACCTCAGGTAAGGGGGAGGAGGGGGGAGGACCCTGGGGAAAAGCTGAGTGCGGGGAAAAAGCGGCCCCTCGCCCGCCCCATGGCCCGCGCTCCCTGCTGCAGCCAACTGTAGCCCACATGGGGGTGTCCTGAGCAGGCACAGGCAGCCCCACACAGGCTGTGAGCAGTTGGTGTCCTGTGCTACAAGCACAGGGCAGGTGAGGGGCCACTTTTCCCCACGCTCAGCACCAGCTCGTCCCCTGCCGGGGAGCAGGGGGTTGGGGCTGCACGCTGCCCCCTCGCCTGTACTGCAGGGCTGGGAGGCACCGGGAGTGAGCAGGAACCTGGAGCCCACACTGATGGGTCCTGGAGCCAGCACCGGCAGGGCCCAGAGCAGGGCAAAAGGAGTACAGGGTCCCGGCCGGCAGGGGCTCTATGGAGCTGGGCCAGCTCCCCCGTCTCCCTGCTGGTGCAGCCCAGCCCGGCTCCGCAGACCCCTGTCATCCTGCACCCTGCTCTGGGCCCCGCCAGTGCTGGCCCCGAGACATTGGGACAGTGGTCCCAAGATGGTGACCAGGGGGGCAGGGCACCTGTCAAGGGGCGGGGCTACCCATGCAGCCCTAGACAGCTTGCCAAGGCTGGCTAAGTGGCCCTCTGCCCAAAATAATTGCCTGTCCCTGTCCTACAAGATCAGACCCAGTTGATCATTTTCAAAGATGATATCTGTTTCCAATCAAGGAGAAAGTTAAGGGATACCAATCACAGTCTCCAACTTGCTGCTTACGGATGAAAAATGTGATAAGAGAGAACTTTAATTAGCAAAGATACAATTAGATCCAATGGCTGAAAACTAGAACTGGTCAAATTCAGAGTGAAAAATAAGGTACACTTTTTTAAAACAGTGATCAATACAACTTACATACATACACACCTTCATAGAATCGTATCATAGAATCATAGAAGTAGGGTCGGAAGGGACCTTGTAGATCTTCAAGTCTGACCCCCTGCCTGGGCAGGGGGGAAAACTGGGCTCAAGTGACCCCAGCCAGGTAGGCATCGAGTTGCTTCTTAAAGACCCCCGGGGTAGGAGCCAGCACCACTTCCCTTGGAAGTTGGTTCCAGGTCCTAGCCACCCTAACTGTGAAGTAGTTCCTATGGATGTCTAATCTAAACCTACTCTCCAACAACTTGTGGCCGTTATTCCTTGTTATCCCGGGGGGCGCTAGGGGAAACAAGGTCTCCCCCAAACGGGATCATCTGACCTTTGAAAGGTCAGATATTTTTCTAAAAGGTATTCAGTAATTCACCCACAGCTATTTAATTATTTAAGAAGTCTAACAGCCTGCATGATACAGATGGTCAAACTAGAACAGAGAAGGCCGCATGATTAGCCCGCCCCTTGACAGGTGCCCCACCCCCTGGTCACCATCTTGGGACCAATATCCCAGGACCAGCACCAGTGGGGCCTAGAGCAGGGTTCAGGCTGGCAGCGGTCTGTGAAGCTGGGCTGGGCTGCACCAGAAGGGAGGAGGTACCTTGCCCAGCTCCATAGAGCCCCTGCTGGCCAGGACCCAGTACTCCTGCCACCCTGCTCTGGGCTTCGCAGCACTGGCCCCAAGACACCTGCGTGGGCCCCATGCAGCTGCTCACTCCCAGTGTACCCCAGCCCTGAGGTACAGGCGGGGGACAGTGTGCGGCCCCTGCTCCCTGGCAGGGAAGGAGCTGGTACTGAGCATGGGGAAAAGCAGCCCCTCCCCTGCCCCATGGCTGGCGCTCCATGCTGCAGCCGCTTGCAGCCCACACAGGACCGGCCGGGGCAGGCATAAGCAGGCCCCCAC
>NW_005842883.1:251203-252993 GCF_000455745.1 Alligator sinensis
TCCCTGTTGGGGGCGGCCTTGCGGGGGCAGCAGCTGCGGGCCCCCCGCTTGCCCTGCCGGGCAGTATTTACTGCTGCTCCCCACTCGGAGCTCATGCACTGGGCAGCACAGGGGCAGCAGTGGCAGCCTCACTGAAGCCTACCACAGTGCAAGCTCCAGGCGGGCAGCAGCAGCAAACATTGCCTGGTGCAGCAAGCGGGGGGCCGCAGCTGGTGCTGCCATAAACAGCCCTGATGGGCGAGCCCAGAGCCAGCGCAGGGCTCAGGCTGGTAGCGGGGCCGGATTACAAGCTGGTGCTGAGTGTAGGGGAAAAAGCAGTCCCTCGCCCTCGCCTGCTCAGGACAGCCCCAGCATGGGCTGCAAGCGGCTGCAACAGGGAGCACCAGCCACAAGGTGGGGGAGGGGCTACTTTTCCCCACGCTCCACACCAGCTCCTTCCATGCCCTGTCCTCCCCCCTCCTTACCCGAGCTTCCCGCGCCAGGGCAGCCATGTGGTCCCAGGCCAGAAGACCCTGCTGAGACATCCGGGGGGCCGGGTGGGCCCTGCTCTTGCAGGAGCCTGCCAAGGATTCCCCTGGGTCCTACTGCCCCTGGTTCCTGTCATTTTTGACAGGAACCAAGGACAGATAAATTTTAATTTTCAGAATTTTTTTAGGGGCCCCACAGGCCGGATAGAATGGCCTCACAGGCCGGATTTGACCCGTGGGCCGGATTTTGCCCACCCCTGGACTAGAAGATCACAATTTTCCCTTCTGGTATTCTAACCTCTTTTTATGATATCAAGATGGAGTCTGTTGTTGGTCATCTCCTACCCCCTGATCCCCACACCATGTGCTTCCAGTGTACTTAAAAATAAGAAAGAAATAAAGAGTAAGAAATTAAAATACAAAATAGTGTGTTAAAAGAATGTAAAGTTTACAAAATCAAAGACTCAGCAGGCACTGAGTGCCAGAATTAATGCTTCAAGTTCAATTCCTGTTCAGGAACTGAAAGCTTCCTGTCCAGCCCCCTTTTCTCCATATGAGACTGCATCAGTGCACCTCTAACATATATCAGATCGGCACTGATATAAAGAAAATTGGCTGCATCAGATACCAGCCCGATAGGGCTGATAACTTGGCTGATAAATGCCCATGCTGTGCACAGCCGCAGCACAGCACTCAGGCAGAGGAAAAGAGCTGGCAGCCTGGAGAGTTGCCTCCAACTGGTAAGTCCAGTGTAGCAGAAGGGGAGGGGAGGGGAGGGGAAAGGGGGCAGATCAACACCCCCTGCGGTGAGGGAGGGGCAGGAACAGGCGCTGCCCTGGCAGGAGGCGGAGCCACAGCTCGGAGGGGCGGGGGTGCAGAAGGAGGTGGCTCCTGCCACTACTTGCACCCTGGAAGGGCACAGGGGGAGCATGTGGTCCTCAGATCTGTACAGGGCAGGGCAGGGCAGGGCGGTCTGCAGGGGCCGAGCTCGAGAAAGACACTGGGAGGATGCTGCGTCCACCCCAAAATTTTGATGCCGCTTCGCTCCCAGCGCCACCAGCCACCCACCACAGCCCTGGCTCAATGTCCTGCCTCCACCCACATGCCAGGGCTGCACTGGGCAGCTGGCAACAGCAGCAAAATTTGAGGTGGATGCAGCATCCTCCCAGAGCCGCCGCCACCACCCTGAGCCCAGCCCCTGCCAAGAAGAGCCCCACACAGCCCTGGCTGCAGCCCTCCCCACCCTGCACCACACAGATCCAGAAGGCACATGCCCCTCCCCGCTGTGCCCTCCTGCTGCTGCTTGCACCCCAGAAGCCAGTT
>NW_005842883.1:254379-263196 GCF_000455745.1 Alligator sinensis
TTGGAGGGGGAGCCAGCACCCCCCCAGAGCCGCCGCCACCACCCTGAGCCCAGCCCCTGCCAAGAAGAGCCCCACACAGCCCTGGCTGCAGCCCTCCCCACCCTGCACCACACAGATCCAGAAGGCACATGCCCCTCCCCGCTGTGCCCTCCTGCTGCTGCTTGCACCCCAGACATTTATCTGCCCCCACCCCCGACTTACCAGCTGGAGGCTGTGATACCAGCTGTATCAGAAATCAGATCAGTATTGGCCAATATGCCGCCTTAAATATCAGCTATCTGTATTGACCCCAAAAATCTCTATTGGTGCATCTCTAATATATGGTCATCACATTCTATTTTTCCAGAAGACCTCAGGACTCATGGTTATGGCAGTTGAATACTGTCTGGAAAAACTCCCTTTTACCCCCGCCTCGGTCATAGGGAAGATGGACAAAAGACAGACTGAGTAAGAAGGAATTCCTCAGAATATTTGAAAAAGCAGCTGTGCAGTACACCCTCTCAATTATCCAAAACTTACTGAAGAACTCACTGAAAAGTCATTTGGACAGAAATTTATTCAGATAAGAACCATAATAAGGTGCATTAAAAGTGTAGAATTTCTGCTCGGTGCATTGGGGGGGGGGGGGGGGGGGCAAACTTCTTTGGGCCACAAGTGAGGAAATCATCTCTGTGGGCCAGATTTGGCCTACAGGCCACAGGTTGCCAACCACAGACTTAAAGGATCTTTCTCCAAGCAAAAAACACCCCCTTTTCTTCCCCCCCCCCAAAAGAACTTAAATCCCTCCCTTCCCTTTCATTTAAGCACAAAGACGTGCTATAACATCTTTGCCAGTCCTTTGAAACTGAAACCTAAAATTCATATGGATTGATCCACTTACAGGAAACGTTAACAGCACTCCAAGACTTATAAAATTAAAGATTTTATCATCATGTCAAGTTATTTGGTTGGCAGTAGATACGTAATGGGTGTCTAAAGAGTCTAAAGAGCCTACACCTCATTCTAAGAATCATCATTAATTTGGAATACTAATTCAGGTGCATCTATTATTCTTTCAATGATGAACAACAACTATACTTCTTCAGAAATCATGGAAGGAATTTGATCCTCAGCAGGCATGTCTACACGTGCCCCTGACTGCACAGTTGGTACTACATAGTCATATAATACTTGCTTTAGCAGTAGGGTTAAAAACGACCCGTGCACTGCTAGGACTGCAGTTCCAGCGGGTACTGTGCAGTCATTTAGTACTTGTTAAAGCAAGCAGTACTAAGTGACTGCACAGACCTGGCGGTGCACAGGTCGTTTTCGATCCTACTGTGCAGTAGCAATGAGCTACTGTGCAGTACCAGTGGCATCATGGTTAGTGCCTGCTGATACTACGTTGCCATAGCGATGAGCTACGGTGACATGGCATCTAGTGTAGACACACCCAGTAAGAACAAGTATAATGCACATTAAAGTGGCGTATCAACTGAAATTTTGGAGAAGTCTATTTACAACAGCACTTGTCCAGTATATTTTCAAATAGACATTAGAAAAGGTAGCAGAAATAAAGAATTAAAACTATACTTGTACCTGTCACACTGCTGCATTATAGAAATTTCTTTAATTATTTCCTGAAGATCTGATTCAACAGGGACTTGTTTAATTGCCACGACTTGTCCAGATTCCTTGTGTATTGCTTTAAACACACTACCATAAGACCTAAAATTAAAAAGAGTAACAAATTAATTTTATTCCAACAAGGTATATCCCTTCATCCTCCCAATAAGCACTGTCCTACAAAATACTGTCAATTTAGAAGTGTGGGAATTTTTTGTTTTCAAAGAATTGCTAAGAAATGATAAGTTTCAAAGAATTTTAAAGAAATTCTTACCAACAGAAATGAATGCTGGTCTATGGCCTTAGATTACAAATGGTATAGTTGAATGTCTTTAAATCAATGCTCTCTTTAGAGTTTAAATAATTTTAGTTTTGTAAGTCATGCATCAGATTGATAAGAATCTAATCAAAATGAGTTCAATCAATATAATCACACGCATTTTTATATGTACATATATTATTTTTTAAAAGAAATAAAGTTATAGCTTCCTTTTTTGAAGGGGGTTAAGGGTGTTCCTAGTTTTCCATGTTATTATTACAAAGGCAGTTACCAGCCCAAAGGTTTTAGTTAGAAGATCTAAACCCAAGCGCACAGGGCTGGTTCAGAAGGCATTTTGCATTTTTTTTCTGCCTGTTTTTCCCTTGCAAGCCAGCCAGGGAGAAAAAAAAAAAATTGAGAAGATTCCTGTTGTGTCAATTCTAGTCCCTCAATGTCAGCCTTTCAATTTACTTGCATGGTACTACAGACACATGAATCCTGGGTTTGACCATAAACTGCATCCAACTGATAGGCCTGATGGCAACGTGATGGGGCTACTCATGGTAGGGTAGCTCCTATAAAATACTACAATGTTGCAATCTCCAAAGTAAGGTGAATATAGCTTGTAAGAGGTCGGAGGCATGCCGCTTGAAGCCGAGTAGTCGCTCTCTGCTGGAAGAGTAGCGTTGTGTCCTGTGAAAGATCCCCTGCCATGCTTTGATGCTAGAGAGAGAGGTGCCAAAACACTTTTGGAGACAAAAGGGTTGGTTATAGGCTCAAGCAGTTGGCTTTTCTTCACAGGCTCCACCATCCTCATAGCCTGCCCTAACCATACCAGATGTTCTGGGCATGTTGTTGCTCGCCTGTAGTACTGAGGATCCAGTCTCAGTCTTACGGACTCCTTTGCCTATGGTCCCCCACTTAAGTTGGCTGCTTGCCCCGTTCTTCCTGGCACAGTTCTCAAGAGAGCCACTTCTTAGTTCTAAACCCACCCTTATCTTCAGGGTCAGGATGGATTATACCCTCCTTGGGTGTAATCTCACCTGTGTCCGGTCTCCTCTAGGTTCCTTAAACGGTTGCCTTCACCCCTCGGGACTGGACTCGCCAACGAAGCAGTCTTCTCCGTCTCTGCGCTGGCTCACACCAGGTAAGTGAGGGGACCAGGGCTTTCCTCCAAGCCCCAGGGTTGGTCCCCTCTCTCCTCAGTCTTTGCCATCTTCTCTCTCTTCACCTCGTGTCCCCCTTCTCCTGTCCAACTCCTGACGCTTGCTCGGCGTCCTTTTAAATTCCCTTTCTGGCCGGCTGGGTCTGCCGTGGCAGCATCCAATTTGCTGCCTTCCTGACCCAGCTGTTTTTCTGTTAACTTCTCGATGCAGCTTTTTTCCCCTCTCTTTGCCCACACCATTCTCCCTCTCTCAGGCTCGAACCCTGGCAGCTAGGTTTGCCATGGCAGCCTTTGATCTGCCATGCCCCAGCTGATTTCCTTAGTCGGGGCACAGCACCTTTCCCAGCCCCTCTCACCGTGGTTTCCTCAGCATCTCTAGGTAAGTTTATTTTCTTTGTTTCATTCTTTGCATTCTCACGGCAGGGTGCTTCAGCCACCCTGTCACAAGGTGCCTCAAAATCCTAGCACCTACTGCCTTGGGGGTATTCCTTGGTTGGAGAACTGACTAAAAGGACATCATCCTGAAACTCATCCTCACTGAAGCATTACGCAGTCAGCAGAAGTTCTTATTTGTTGCTCTCTGGCAGAAGCTACAACCAGCAAGGCACTGAATGTGGGAACAGTAGGTCTTGGGTGGGTCTCGGGACTCCACTCTTCCATAATCTTGCCTAGGCATACGCATAGAAGGTCTTGGTATGTGCATAAGAGGGCTAGTCCCCATGATCCAAAGGATGAACAGCTGCCTACTACTGGAGACCCACGATTCCTTCATCCATTGGTACCTACCAAAAGCATATGTAAACACTTGCTTTGACCCAAGAAAGTCATTTTTCTAAACTAGGAAATTCCAGAGAAAGCCCAGCAGATTTTAGCTTTACCATAGGCTTCATGAGTGGCAAGGGACACAGTCCCTGTCCAATTTACAAAGCCCGCAGAGTTCCTAAAATTCTGGTGATGACAAAAGAACACCAGGACAACACACTTGTAAAGCAAGTCACAGTGACTTTGAAGTCCCTAGACCATAAAACTCTTCTATACTCAAATATTTCTTTTCTCTACCACCACCCAAATTCTCTGCAGCTAAACAAAGTGCTAAAATAAGAGCAGATTCATAATTTGTAGGTGTCTCAAGTGTCCTTAAGTGCTATAAAAGTGAAGATACAGACTATGTATGGCAATGTAACACTTCAAATTGGCTTGAATTCTATCAGCAAATGACTCCGATGTGCTTCAGATCACATTTGTTCTCCCCAACACAGCATAATAGAGAGCTGGTCAGTCTGCCAGCATCCCACAGTGCTCTCTCAAACCCCCCTGAAACACTGGCCTTGTTGAGACTCACTGACCCACAGCATTGATGAAGGAAACTTCCTGTGGCAGCAGCCAAGTGCCTGGATGAGACCCACAGTGCGGGAGCCCCAGCAGCACCACAGGAAGAAGGCCAGCATCACTAGTGCTTGGCTACTGCCATGGGAGCAAGCCATGTTGCAGGCTTCTTCCCATAGTTCTGCTGGGGCTCCAGTACTGCAAGTCTGGTCAGCTTGGCTGCTCAGTACCACTGCTCTGGCCAGAGAATTTAAGCCCCAACAGCACTGCAGAACGCAGCCAAACACCACAGCTTGTTCCTGCGGCTGCAGTCAAGCATCTAAAATGCTGGTCTTCTTTCCTCTGGGCTCCAAACCAGCAGGAACAGGTGCTGGTTGGATCCAGCATTGAGCATCCAGCATTGGATCCACCAATATGGCCCACAGACCAGCCCCATGCCACTCAGCTGCCCCAAGGAACCAGATAAGTTTGACACCCCTGGTCTATCTTAACACAGAAACAAACCAGAGAGGGGGAGACAAGAACAATAAAAAGCTTTAAATTAGTACCATTCCCCATCTACTTCTCAAATTTGCAAACGGAGTATGGTTTGTGGCAAAGAAAGAGCTCTGGACTTCAATACAACCACAAAAATCATAGTTAATTTTTCTGGCTCAGTAAATTAAAGACATTATAAAAAAAATAAAATTAAAAAAAAAAAATGTATGGGTAATTTAAGGGGGGGGGCAGGTAATTCACACAAGCATTTCTTGTTTTATTTTTAAAAGTTGCTTAAGAAAACCAATACAATACACTGTGCTCCACTTTATTAGATGACACACTATCATGGACTACTTGACATTAGTTTTGAATGTGCTCGTGCTGCCTTCTCCCTGCCTCTGCAGAGGCTCACAGCTGCACTTACCCTTCACCAAGCTTCTCTAAGACATCAAAGACTTCTTCAGGCTGCTTAGTTAAACTATCTTCACTTAGCTTCTTTAGCTTGCTATTGGAAAAAGAAAAATAAATTAATATATTTTTGTCTTAAAAACAATAACCACACAAAGTAAGAAGCAGAGAGATTACAGAGAGATAGGTAAAGAGTGCTTTAATGAGTGCAAGTGTCTAAAACGTGTCTGTTAAAGAAGTACACGAGAGGGGTGGGGGAAGGGAGAGAAATGAAGACTCCTCCCTCACAAACTGGGACCTTCCCAACAACAGTTGCTCACTGCTGCTAGGCTTCAATTTTTGTGATCCACTTCTTTACCCTGCTAGGATCTAAATCCAAGGAAGGAGAGCAACAGGTTTGCACCCACTTCTCCAAATCATCCAATAAAATATCTTCATCTTCCCAGTGACGTTAAACGTGTACTGAAGATGCAGACTGCAGTATATAAATGACTTAGGAAATCACACCCTTCTTAAAGCCACCCTGTGTGCAGTAACTACATTCTTTGCCATTAGAAATCCAGAGTAAATACAAACCATGAGATTTAGAAACTGGACAATCCAGAACAGTGATGCTCAACCTCCAGCTAGAGGAGATAGCCCTCAGGTCTGGAAATTCAGCAGTGTGGGAGGTGGCAGCATTTAATTGGGTAGCAAAACCCTGACAAACCCTATAATCTCTCAGTGTAAATTACACATAAAAAACACTAAATAAACATCAGTAAAGGTCCAAAGTCAAACACTCAAAAGCAAGTAAACACCAGATACATTGGGGGTCAAGTTGCACACACAACCTGTAATTAAAGACTTTGTGCTTATACACAATAACATATGCTTTGTCTCCTTACACAGACCTAACTTAGTCTCTTCCCAGCCCTATCCCACAGGTCATCATCTCATTTTAAGTCCCCACCCCCACCAGACTTTCCGTACCAGTCCTGCTGCTACACTTGGTTCCTGGAACAGCCACCCAGCCTCCTCATCTGATCTTAGACTGTCTGCTGTCTCCCAGATCCCTTAGTTGCCAAACTTCTAGAAAATCCAGAAAGAGAGCAACCAGCCCACAAGCATTTGGTAAAAATACTGATATTAAAACAAGCCATGCACACCACACAGGTAGTAGTGAAGCCTTGTAATTAGTGTGCAAATCCTTCACCAGTCCTTAAAAAAAAATGGACAAAATTTTGCTACAAGGTGTCTGCACAGCAATTTAACTGTATATGGCAACTATAGTGACTATTAAAAGTGGAAGAGGAGTTAAAAAATAGTTGCCATTGTATACAAAGTATTCCATATGGAGAAAAACAAAAAAACAAAAAAAAAAAAAAAACTTAAAAGTATGGCAGATCAGTGGGACCTTATGGAGAACGTTATGTTACGACAACTTCCTACAAAAGGACACAAAAGAAAGGGAGAGAAAGAGGGGCACAGAGTTAGGAAGATTTTGCTAGAGATTTTTTTTTTTTTTATGTTAACAGTATTGCAAATATGAAACACTGAACACTCTCTCTTATTAAAAAGCCAAGCAATCTTGGGGTACAACAATTTGAAAAACGAGGTTGCTGATAAACTTGGACAAGCAATATTCATATATATATGCCAATAAGCAAAGTAAAAAAAGAGTGCAAAATAATAGTGGTCTAAGACACAGGCCATGACAAAGTCTGGAATAAATGAGTAAGGAAATCTTTGGAGACTACAGGGCAAGGGGAAAAGAATGCCACTGATGCCAACATGCAAATGTGGCAGTTAGCACAAGTATAGAAAGTATCTACTGTTGAGGAGAAAGGGTGTGTAAACCATAATAGAGCCCAAGCAGCTTGCTTACTACAAATATGCAAACAAGAAGCAGGACATTTTATGGGTCAAAGGTAGAATAAAAATCTTCAAGCAAAGGAAAAAAGTAGTAGTCAAGGAACACAAAGAAACTGCACCAAGAATCTAAAAGAACCACCAAAGAAAGTCTGTACAAGTAAGTGCCCTAGTAAGTGCCTCATCTGTTTTCTTTGAGAATCTCCCTCAGTTTGTGAACCAGAACAGTGATTTTCAGTCAAGATGCCACTGAGGTGCCTTGAGATCCTTTCAAGGGTGCCATTGGCTACTATGCAAAATTAGCACTGTTATACGTGCAAACACAATTCATAAGGGAAATCCACAGATTTCAAACAGGAATCCATAGCGTTACAAACACCAACCTGCTATGGTTGTCCCAAGTTCTTTGCAAGAGAAAAATTGCTTAATTATTTTTTTTGTGCCTTGAGTCTCAGCTAGAACAGCAGTTTTCAACCTCAATAAAATGAAGGCACTCCTCAAAGAAATACTAACTCTTAGCATTCACTTGGGGGTTTGTTTTGTTTTGTTTTTGGCTATAGGAAAAAATTAATTTTTTTTTTTTTAATTTAAAACACAACCAAGCAAATCTTCTATTGCAAAATGTTCAGAAACACCATGAAAAGATTAGTGTTTTTTTGATATTTGGGATTCCCATCTGAAATCTCTGGGTTTCTTACAAATAAGATGTAGAGGTATCTGCACACCTAGCAGTGCTAATATTGCACAGCACCCCACAATACTCTTAAAAGGATCTCACAACACCCTGGTTGAGAATCACTGAACTAGAAAAAGTTAGAGGCAAAATTGAAATCTGCTAGTGAAGAACATATTCTATTCTTGGGTAAGTGAGAAGCAACATAGATATCTTTGTTGGGAAAAAAAAAACCCAACAGATAAATTTGCATTAGAAAGTCAAGGAGGGAAAACAGTATTTGCCTTTTATAAAGGGGAAATTTGGCCTCATCAAGAATTTGTATTTCAGATTCAGAAACAAAAACAAAACAAAACAAAACAAAAAAAAAATGAAAAGGAAACTTAAACCAGATATCAGTAGGAGTCAATTAACCTATAAAGATGCGTTCACAAAAAAAGGTTCCCTCAGTGACAGACTGAACATGATTGGAGGAGAATTTCAAGCATATGAGATACTGGAGGTGGTTTCTATGCAAATACACAAAACACAAGCAAATGGCATCATGCACTCTCTGGCATCTCCTTTGGCAGATATTACTTCCCAATAAAGCACTTTCAGATTTGTTCAATAGAAACATGTTATTTTACCACCATTCCAAGTCCTATCAGAGAGTTTAGGAACAAGCAGAAGAATAAAAGGATGACAAGTTTGGAGCAGCACAATCACAATAGATCGGGAAGAGTGCTAGAAACACTAACAAACAATAGCCTTAAAACGGCTATTTTCAAACAACGAAAATACTACAGTACTTGGAAAAGAACTTAACCACCAAGGAAATAGTGCCCCTTGGCTTCTCACTTTTCTTATTTATTCTGACCCAACATACATGTTATTGATATTAATACAAAAAGACATCCAAACAATAATGAAAGTTGGAGACTGCAGGACTTATTGAACTATATTAGTAAATTTTTCCCCTCATATGCATCTCAAACAACAGGCAGCAGGATACCACAGCAAGAAAGAATTCAAAATATCATTACTACTAATGCCAGTCTTTGACCTGCT
>NW_005842883.1:263206-270297 GCF_000455745.1 Alligator sinensis
CTCATAGATGCTTCAAAGGGAGACCTCCGAACTGTGTTACTACTGAAACATTAGATTTAACAATTACTTGTATTACAAGGTAGCTCAAAAAAAAAACAAAAAAACATAAACCAGGAATACACAGATATAGCGATAGATATTTTGAGTTCTTTTGTTAGGTAGAAAACAGCATAACTTACAACAAACATAGGGAGATCTAACCCGAAAAAATCAACCACACACTCATCCAGCTCACGGGCCCAGAAAGTTGTTAGTCACCAATCTACTGTAGTCCTATCAATGTCACTGTCTTACAGGTAGGGTTAGAGTGATGGGCTAGCCATGATGGTCCAGGAAAAAAAAAAAAGAGAGAGAGAGAAGAAAGGACTGCACCATCTTTTATTGCACCAACTACATAGTTGACAGGAAGACTGACAAGCTTTCAGGTACTATAGTACTCTTCCTCAGGGCTCTGAGAGATAATAAGCAGCAGAACTAAATCAGCAGATGGAACAAGGGCTTGTGTATTCCAGATAACTAAAGTGAATATACATTTTTGTGACACCCACTATATGCAATGAAAGCTGCAGAGAGAACCAATGAGCAAGATTAGATTTTAAAAGTATTTGCACCAAATTCAGGAAAAAAAAAAAATTTGAAACTGGCCATAAGCCACTGACAGCAATATAATTCATGACCTTAGATTGTGAATAATACCATTTAAGCCAGGGGCAGGCAAAATATGGCCCGCAGGCCACATTCAGCCCACCAGATGCTTCCATCCGGCCCATGGAGCTCCTTCAAAACCCAGATAATGGTGGCTGCCTGCCTGAAAGCCTCCAGTGGCATGAGCTGCCGGCTGCAGGCACCTTGCTGGCTTCGCCCCACCCCTAGCTCAGGCCAGGTCTGCAGCTTAAGAGGGGCCAGAAGGGCTGGGCCAGATGATGTGGCACCAGTGAGGTGAAGGGGTGCCTGGGGTAGCTTCTGTCCAGCTTCTAGCTGGAGAGGATCCCGACGTGCAGATAAGAGAAAGCAGTGGCTGGGCGGGCTTCGCTGCATGCCGCTCAGGCCAGGTAGGAACAATACCAAGGATAGAAAGCTGTAGTTGGGCCAGCTTTGGCCACGTGCTGCTTTGCCATGTGCTGCTTGGGACCATACGGGCTGGGCAAGGAGCAGCAGTGGCTGAGCCATGTGCTACTCAGGACCAGCCCAGCCCAGCCTGAACAGCACGTGGCAAAGCTTTGCCTTCCCATCCCAGCCAGGCTGGCACCAGAGAGGGAAAGCCACAGCTGGGCTGGCTTCAGGCACATGCTGCTCAGGATGGGACGGGCCCAGCCAGGTCAGCACTGGGGAGGGAAAGCTGCAGCTTAGCCGGTCCTGAGTGGCACGCAGCTCAGCTGCTGCTTCTCCTCAACGGTGCCAACCCAGCCAGACCCAACCTGTCCCGAGGACAGCTACTCCTGCTGCCCGCCCAGGCCCTGCAGCAATGCATTCTGGCCCCGGGCCATGAGGAATTGCCAGATTTTGTTAAATCAAAGGAATTGCTGCATTGGTCATCTGGCTTCACATACCTGCCAAAGATCTGAGCCCATATAGTAAAGAATCTAAGCTAAAATATAACTAACTAACTAAAATGGACAACATTATGGATATTTAGCACTACTCAGCAAGTTTGCAATGCCAAATATACCAGTAAACCAATTTTGTACGTACTTCATTACCAAACGTCATGATGCTTAACTAGCAGCATGTGCTGGCCCCAGGTCCACAGGCTATATGTAGTGTAGAGACCAATTGGCAAAAGCAGCACATGGCACAGGGGCTACAACAAGCAGCACATGGGTCCAGTCTGGAGCATTCACTGCACAAGCAGCATCAGTCCAGGACACACACTGCATGTGCACCTGTGCTAGACTGGCCCCACACAATGGATCTGGGGTTAGTCTGGATCAGGCCCACAGATCAGCCGCACATGCACAACACAGGGCAAGGCCAGTCCAGTGTAAACTACACACAGTGAATGAGGCTGGAGCAGACACACACTGCACACAGAGCTAGTCCAGGGCAAGCACTGCAAGTTGCACTAGCACCAGACCACAATGAATCCAGGGTCAGCCCAGATCTGCCCTCTACTTTGCATCCTGCACAGGGTGAGCAGGGCTGAAGGTGGTGCACGCTGCATGCATTACCCACACTGGGCTCGATACAGCACATGGGACCAGTCTGTGAATGCAATATGGCAACTAGATGAGTTTGGCACCCCTGATCTGCAAGATGAACAAGTAAGCATCAGGAAAAAGAACCCAAGAATGGAGAATAGCTAGGAGAGAAGAATAAGTGTGGGTATGTCAAAAGAACAAAATCAATACATTGATGAAGTTATGAATTTTAGAAAAGTAACTGCATTATACAAGGACATGCCCACCAACATTTTGCTGCGTAGGAATGTAAAATGAGGGAAGAATAGAGACACTGTCAAATTAAAGTGAATCCCAGGCCTATTTTACAAATAATAATTTGTATTACAACCAAAAAAATTTACGAACACATTCCTTTATTTCAAAGCCTTATGCATCTATTCGCTTTCAGTTTCCCTTCTTTATAATCAGTTTCTTTTTTGGTCAGTCCACAAATCACAACTGTCTGTGTGAGAATACCACAACAATCTGACTCAGTTTTCCTGGTACTTAACAGTTGAAACCTTTTGGAAGTACTAAACAACAGCCCCTACTGCACTGTGCTGGTGCTGAATGGTTATTTTTAGCCACTACGTCAGGGGTAGGCAACGTTTTTTGGCCAGAGTGCCAAAAAACCCACAATGTCTACCTTGGAAGATGCTGGAGTACCGATATGCTGGAGCCCGGAGCAGCTGTTTGCAGCCTCCTGACTGCAGCCGGCCCACAGAGCCTGGTCTGCTTGCAGTAGGGCTTGCAGCTTCCCAGCTGCCTGCTGAGAGCAGCCTGGGCTCCATGGCTGGCAGCACCTGCTTAGAGCCCGGGCTGGCAGTGGTGTGCCAAGCAAAAAGGCCTTGCGTGCCATGCTTGGCACACGTGCCGGGGGTTGCTGAACCCTGCACTACATAATCATAAGACTACCATCAACCCTGAAACAACACAGACCTAATACCCTAACCTGACACAGGTAAAGCAAGAGAACCACCACAGCCAACGTTCAGCTTCTACATAAAGAATACCATATAGTTGATCGGGGGTGTCAAACTCATCCAATCCAACAGACCAGAAGGTCACTGGGCTGGTCTGTGGGCCAAATGGGACTGATACCCTGTGCTGCATGAAGCCTCAACAGCACTAGGTCCAGCCCATATGCTGCATGTAGCATGCACTGGCCCACAGAAGGAGAAAAAACTACAGAAGGACAACAGACAAATGGACAACTAAATGACAGATAAAATTCAACATAAATGAGTAGTGATGCACATGAAACAATACCTACCATACCTGAAGCATAATGGGCTCTGCATTAGCCATTACCATGCAGGAAACAGAGCTGGAGTCATTGTGGACAGTTTGCTAAAAGTATCAGCTCAGTGCTCAGCACCAAAAAGACAAACAAAGTGTTGGGAATTATTAAATTGTAGGAAAGGAAAGGAAATGGTAAACAAAAGAGAAATATCATTATGCCCCTTTACAAATCCATGGTGTACCCACACCTTGAATACTGTGCCCAGTTTTGTTCCCCATACTTCAAGAATGATATAGACCAGGGGTGAGCAGTTATTTTGGAGGGAGGGTAACTTTAGGAATTTTAGTGAACTGTTGCAGGCCAGGGGGAGGGGCAGCTGATCCTACCTGGCCTGGGCCCGTCTGCCCTGCACCCATCACTGCGGACACCAGACAGAGTCTCCATAGAGACCAGTGAGCAAGGTCGGGAACACAGGGCAGTGACACCACAGGGCTAGAGCAGAGCCATGATCCGCTTCCCATACATCTATAAATTGGAAACATTAAAGTAGTATTTTATGATAAATACAAGCAAGCAGGTTTCTGAAACGCTGTTCTACTAGGATAAAGATCAGCAAGCGGCTAAATTGCAGAAAAGAAGCGTGAAAAAATGTAGCATTTGTAGCACCACCAAAAGTGGTGTCATAGGTTTTGTTTTTTGTTTTTTAATCATCATGTCTTATAATGTTTGGTACAGCTCGTAGAATTACAAGAATAAATGAGAACCTCATAAGTCACTTGAAAAAGGGAGGGACAGAGAACTACTGGAAAAAAAGGAGGAGTTGTGTAAGCACACACACACACGCACACATATTTTAAATCATGCTTGCACAATTCAAATTTTTTTCCAGTAGTTCTGTTATACATATATATACATATACATATCTCTCATATGCAAGGAACTTGAACTCTACCACTTTAAAGATTTTGAGGAAACTTGCCTCAAGATTATTATAGCACTTGAGCAATACTGTTCTTTATTCTTCCAAACCAAAGAGGCAGTGGCACACAAGTTGGAACATAGGCAAAGTTCCAAACTCCCACTTCAGTGCAACATAGCCTGCAGGCCCATGGGTGTATACCACTATAGTTCCCCAAACACCTAAATGTTTGCTGCTGCAAAACCCAGAACTGTCTCTGTCTTGACAGTGATGGACAAGCTAGGTTCCTAAGCTCTTTAGAGATCTACAAACTAAACATTCTTCTATGCCCCCTATTGGGTCTGAAGTGAAAAGCACTGTCAGCAAACACCTACTGGATTGGATCCCACAAAACAAGGGAAGAGAAAGAGGTGCTGGTGGTGATTTCATTTTATCCAATATATCCATGACTACAGTCTTCACCCAGAGTATGGGGGTGGGGAAAAAAAACACAACACTCTCCTGCTCGAGGGGATTTGAACTTCATCTCTCAACTCCCATGCTTCAGCTAAAAGGCTATAGGTGAAGCATGTTCTCCTTCCTGTTGAAGCAATTGAACTTACCATAAGGTAACTTAAATTGTCATTGTGCTGCAACATCAAGAAAGCAAAACTCTCTCACCTAGTGATTAGGCCACTTGCCCGCATGGGCAAAAGGGAACATATGGGTTCAATAAATACAGCAATATATCCATGGGGATTCTCACCCTTAAAAACCTATCCTGGCTTTAGGTGTCCATGCCAGTCTTTTCTCCAAGAAGACAGCCAGAAGAGGAGTCATACCATTTTCATACTAGCTCAGATACTTATCCTGGACAAGGGAATCCTGGGTTTTATACCCTGTGCCAGTGTCAACCCATTCTTTCATCAGCATTCCCTATAAATTATTTTAAACCAGCACACTAAGCAGAGCTACCTGTGAATCACATTACTGAGTGCCTAAATATTTCCATGCAGTGTATACAGAAACTAATGCATGACTATGGATTCTACCTAGTACAATAACAGCTAAAAATAAGGCATGCTAAGCTCCAGGTGAGCCCTTACACCAAAACTGTAAGAGGCGATCAGCTTGGGGTGTTTATCATTTGGCATCCAGCTTGAGACAGCTAACATTTAATTCAGAGATACTGTCCATCCTGCAACTCTCACTGGAATGACCCAGCTCTGGTCAGAGGTAGGCACACGAGCCAGCACTAGGACCCACTGCCACTTCTCTCCTTGGTAGCTTTCTTGTGGCCACCACTTTCTCTCCATGGTGGCATGATGAGAGCAAACACTGCCAAAGCCCCCCACCACAGAACACCACCAACGCCCCACATCCTTAGGCCAGGTCCAACCATAAATTTAAGCCAGGACTCAGCAGCCATCACCATAAAACAGTATTACCAACTCTCAAAATTTGATTGAGAGCCTCATGACATGAAGCCTGGCCCACAAACAGTTTTTGTACTTCTATAGCTATTTTTATAGAAGATTTTAAGAGTCAGTTATAGAACTGCTCTACCCCAATATAGCTTATTCCCTCTTCCGAAACAGCAATATGTTATGCAGATGATATAAGCGTGTTTATAGCTATATCTGTATCAAGGCAGGATTGTGCCGCTTTACACCAATACAGCCAAAGCAATACTACTATGTGTTTAGAGAAGAAGACCTTGGCATTATATTTACACCAGCCGCTCTTGAATTCATATTATTACATGGAGATTCATTACAAAGTTTCTTGTGTTCATAGTTAGAGACATGCTTGAAGACACAAACTGTAAAGGCTCAAAATGACACAGGCAAAGAAAAAAATTAAACAAAAGGGTGAAGTGTGCTTATTGAAAGCCATTCTTGATTTTACCTCCCTGACTCACATAGGGCTGGAAGGGACCTCCAGAGGCTGTCTAGGCCAGTGGTTCTCAACCTTTCCTGTACCAGGACCCACTTGTAAACATGGATAGCCAGTCCCAACGCAGTGCCCCCTGCCCTCCAGTTTGTGGGGCAGGGGGTGGGTGTATGGGGCAGGGCGTGGATGTGGGGCATGGAAGGCCTCAAGCAGCCCTTTGCAGGCTCTGACAGCCTGCAAGGGAAAAGCCATGTTTTTCCCACATTTTTCTCCTTTAAAAGGAGAATCCATGTTTTAAGTGTGTTGATTCATCTTTAAAAGTTTGTTCCAACCCTTTTGTATTTTCTTGCGAGCCACTTTTGGGTCACAACCCACCAGTTGCTGATCTAGTCCAACCCCCTGCCGGAGGTAGAATCATCTGTATCCAAACCTTCCCACACAACCATAACCTACAGTCACAAGACCACCTCAACCCTGACAACACAGACCTAACACCCCAACCTGCCACAGGTGAAGCAGGGCAGCCAGGGGCCTGCTTCCCTAAAATATTGACAACGAACACCAAGACAGCACACCACAGCCCCCACTACAGTGGCCCTCACTCTCACCAGCCTGACCCTGGGTGAAACTGACCCCACGTCTGGCGATGGGTCTGCCCCGGAGCAGAGGGGCAAGCCCCCGCAGCCAGGAGCTGCAGGTCCCAGCAGGAGTGCTGGCACAGTCCCCGGCCTGGGGAAAGCTTAACGCCCCTCTCAGCAGAGGGAAGCGGGGAGCAACCCGCCGAGCCCGGCACTCCCCTAGCGGGACACGGGCCCGCCCGGGCGCCGCTGCAGGGCTGCCCGGCTTGGCTTTACCCGGCCAACAGGAGGCTTTGCAGGAGTTTAAAACCCTTCAACCT
>NW_005842883.1:270385-293173 GCF_000455745.1 Alligator sinensis
GCCGGCTCCATGGTGCGTGCGGGCGGCCTGGGGCGTAGCCGCACCCGCCCCGCCAACTCCGCACAACTTCGCGTCGGCGCTGGCCCTTTAAATGGGACTCGCGCCTCCCCCGCGGGCGTCGCTCTCAGACAAACGCCGCTGACGCCACTGCGCCTGCTGGTCGCCGAAAGCCTGCTCCACCCGCTCCCTCCTCTCATTGGCCCCGAGGGGACAGGGCGGAAGACGTGGATTGGGTCCCACTGGCGTCAATTGTTTGACTTTAAGGACCCAGGAGGCGGAAGCGAGAACAAACGCCTTTCCCCAGGAGCAGGCGAATGCGGAGCTCAGGGCGCAGCCAGCGCGTTCCCGGCGTGCCCCGCTCCGCCTAGGCCGCCGCGGGGCACCCTGGGACATGGAGTCCCCACAGAAAGTCGCTTCCTGCATGGGTTCCCGCCTCTGGCCCGGCTCGCGTCGCCTGCACGTGACGGGCACGACCTCGCCGTCCCCGAGCTCGGGCGGGGCGGCTCTAGCGTGCATTGCCCGGGCGCAGCCGTTCAGCACCGAGGGAAAGGGCTCCTGGCGCGGCCCCGTCTGCCGAGGGGCTGCCAGCCCCGGCTCCCGCTGCCCCGGCCAGTCACCGCTTCTGCATGCGGGCAGGAAGCACAGGTGTGTGGCTTGCGTGTCAGGACACCTGCACGTCTGGTGGCCTCAGCCCTTCCTCCACCACCGCTTTGTGCCGTGTCCAGGTTCCCGGAGGAGCCGTAGGTAGGGGTGCACCCATGGAGATTTTTTGGGTGCCATATCGACCCACGTCAGTCTGATTCGAACGTGCAGCGGGGCAGCTTGGAGAGCGCTGGCTGCCTGGTACGGCAGTTGGGGGGCGGGGGCAGGTCAAGGCCCCTGCGGTGCGGGGGGAGTAGGGCAGGGTAGGCACTGCACAGCTGGCATGGTGCGGGGCACAGGATGGAGCCGCGAGCAGCTTATCCAGGGTACGGAAGGGTGGCTCCTGGGGCTGTGTGCACCCCAGGATGGCGTGGTGGGGTACCCCCAGATCTGCACAGGGGAGGGCAGGCTGTAGCCAGGGCAGTGCCAGGCTCTTCCTGGCGGGCTGGGCCGGGCTGCGCTTGGGGCGGGCAGCAGTGGCACTAAGGGGAGCTACAGGGGGACCTGCAGCCACCCCAGAATTCGCCATAGCCCCTGCTCCTAGCGCAGCCTGGCCCCTTACTGGGAAGAGCCCAGTACTGCCCCAGCCTGCAGCAGCAACCCACCCCTTGCCCCGCATGCAGATCCAGGGGCACACAGGTGGTGTGTGCCTCCTGGGGTGCATGCAGGGGCAGGAGCATCCTCCCCAGGCCAGATGCTCAGGGCTTCATCCCGCACCCTGCCCCAACTGGGCAGCGTCTGTTCCTGCCCCAGCTCCACTCCCTCACTGGGGGACCTCAATCTGCCCTTCCCCCACAACAAGCTTACCAACCAATGCTGCTCTCCAAGCTGCCGGGCTGTGCTCCTGCTCGTGTGCATGCTGCAACTGTGCGTATGCACATGGCATTTAAAATCTGCCACATCAGGCAAAAAAGGCCAATTCCCATTACTTGCAATTTTCCCTATCTCGGTGCCAATCTGACCTGGGACTGATATATCGGTGCACCTCTAGCCTTAGGTGCTCTATACTCTGTCTTGAGAGAGATTAGCCCGCTAGAGCAATCCAAAAAATTAAAGCAAGCACAGGTGTCCACTTCACCTTCCACATACCTTCCCCAAGGGAAGGTTGAATTAGGAAAAAAGTATGCATGGGAATCAGTGCCACATTCAGGCGAATCTGCACTCGGCTTGTTACAGTGTTTGAACCTGATTGGAAACTTTCAGGGTAAATGATATTGTTGGATTCAAAACCTGGACTAGATTAAACCTTGCTGGCACTAATAATGAAATCTCACAACACCCCTAGGATGCAAGTAAATGGTATTTTTTCCATTAAACTAAATAAGACTAACAAAAGGTAAGTGGAAGAGATAACAAAAGCTCTAAGGTCTCATGAGTCACTGGCAAAATCAGAAGTCGGCAGGAGATGACTCACATTCCTGTAAGACACATTCCCTTTCTAAATTATGCAATATAAAAATAGACCAGTTGGACTGGAGCTTTCACTGCACAATGGGGCTTCACACTAAAGTATGAAGTAATGATTAGTGTAAAACACCTTGGTGTATCACAAACAAAGTTTCCCTCTACATCCCACCCTTACTGACCTTCACTTATTTCATTACAACTCCTAATCGTTGGCTGGTCCTGAGCAAACTGTTAAACAAGTTTCTGCAGAAGTCTAGTCAAGTCAGATATCTTTACCATTTCAAAGCTGTAGCTTATGTTGTTGCTTCCTTGCTTCTAATATAGGCTATTTCAAGAAAAAAAATTATACACACGCACCCCCATATAGTAAACAAAACAGTGCCAGCCAATTTAGATAGAAATGCAATTTTCCCAGTATTTGGAGTATATTAGTGTGGCTCAGTTCATATTGGAAAATGCTGACTTGTGCAAAGTGAGCTCTTGAAGGATGCTATGAAAGCCTAACCATATTCTGTTGTACCATCATAGTATTTAATATTATAAAAGCCTTTGTCGGCCCATAATGCTTTATTCGCACTGATTGGCTGACTGAAACAACCAATAAGAGTGCAAATACAGCATTGGGACAGGAGGTGATGACACAGCAGAGCACTGCCGTAATGGCAGGGACACAGGGGATGGAGTGGGGGCGAGGCCAGCACAACCAGCCTTGCCCCTGCTGCCTGCAAGCAGCAGCAGCAATGGAGTGGACAGAATGGGGGTGAGGCCAGAAGCACTGGCCTTGCCCCCCCTGCCCTGCTCCCTGCAGGCAGTGACTATGGAGTGTAGAGGGGGCAAGGCCACCAAAGCTGGCCTTGCCTCCCCCCGCTTTCTCCTTGGAAGTGGCAATGGGGCGGGGAGAGCAGGGTCAGGATGCTGCAGGGGGGCAGGGGTGAGGCCACCAGCACTGGCCTCAGCCCGCACCTCCCCACTTTCATTGTCACCACCTGCAGGACTAATGCATCAGCAGTGTGGGGAGGGAAGGAGCGGGCCCAGGCCCAACACAGGAGGGTCTACCATGGTGGGTTGAGAAAGGGGAAGCGGGCCCAGGGGTAGGCACATATGGGGCTCCGTTCCTGCCCACTTCCCTCCCCCCCACCCCTCATCATTCTTGACGGGCAGTTGGCTAGTTAAATATATTTATCCCACCATATGCAGGGCAGGGTATGTTTACTTCTTTCCCCACATGCCTACAAAATGGCAAACCTGTCACACCCATTGCTACATCAATATACTGTACTAGCAACAGGCTTTAAACAGGAACACAGCTACACTGACAGATAGAATTTTTTTACTTGTATAGCAAAACCACCCCTTAGAGAAAAAAAAGTGATATACATGGTAGCAGTCTTGCCAATATAATTAACTGTGTGTACATAAAAAGGTTCTGCCAGCAGAGTAATGCTGGTCAGGGGCCACACTGCAGACTGACATAGCTGTGCTGACAGAAGCCTGTACTGCAGACCTGGCCTGGGTCCTAGACACTAACCCTTCAAACTGCCTAGTGCTCTCACATCACATAATTGACAAAAGAATTGCTGCTTCTATTAGCAGTCCCACAGCTGCTAAATCAAGATCACTATGGTGTATATTTCTCTCCTTATATTAACATAAGATTGGGGGTGTCCTTATATTCCACTCAAAGTTGTGATGGCAGTTTGTACAGATGTACTCAAACTAGTTCACATGGGTGGTGACAACTGGGAAGCCAAAGAACAAACTGCCCCAGTATCTCCTTATAGCTTGTGTTGCATTCTGGGCAGCTGCCAGTTCTGTCATCATTAGTAAAGTTTAAACCTAGCTCAGGCACATCTACACAAACTACCACTAATCCTTTTGAGTGTGGAAGAAACAGCTTTATAGCTCTTACTGCTTTCCATGACCTGGGACAGGAAAACATATCTCTCTCCTACCTCGAGATAGCTCTTGGCTACTAATAAGCCCCTGCCTCAAACTACATTTCCTGCCCCTGGCCAAACAGAATTTTCAAAACCACATGGTTTTGAATTTAGGTGCCCAACTTACTTTGAAAGTTAGCCCAAACAGCATTATCTCTTACATCCTGTAAATCACATGCTTGACTACAGCACTTCATTTGCAAGCACGTACAAGTGCCAAATGGTAACCTGGGAAGCAAACATGAACTGCAAGGCACAGTTCCTTGTAACAGTAACTACGCAGAATAAAACATACTAAATAAGTTTGTGTACATTTGATGGTCTCATACCATTAATGAATAAATTACCTTTGTTCTGCCTTAGTCATTTACCAGATTTCAGCTAATACTAGCAAGAACAGACAGTTGTCTAAAAGAAAAGTGGAAAAAACTATATTAAAGCCACATTAAAATATGCATGTTTAAAACCACAAGAGGAAGAAATGCAAAAATAATTGTCATACAAACTTTCAGTACTACTGCACATAATTTTTTTTAATAGTTATATAAATCTAAACCAATATCTTTCTTAAATAGAATATAAAATTAGAATTCTGTATACGTTTAGAGTTTAAAACATTATTTCATCCATTATTTTAATGGTACACAATACTCACATATGAAGGCTAAGAATAACTGTCGAATAGTAATTCTAAGTGTTTAAGTTGTTTAAACAAATGACAATGCAATAAAGTTTTTAATCAACTAACTTGATTTTTCTTATATAAACCAATATAAAATTAAATCATATACATATCAGAGTTAGAGGGAATATTTAATTATTCAATGAAAATGACACCATGGGGAGTTTTGTTTTTATTAGAACAGCAATTCCCAGATCAAATGTACTTGGTGTACAAGAAAAAAAAAGCTGGAAGAGTCAAGTTTGCAGTGACAGTAAACAGGACCTACCAGAAGCCTGCCAGAAAGCCATACTAGGCATTATTGGCGATTCAACAGAAACTAGAAAAGCCTGCAATTAAGTAAATAAAACCTTAAATTACTTTGACATTTAACAGTACTGACCAGTACTCTCATGCTCAGCAATATGAAAAAAAGCATGGTCATCGTAGCCAAATAAAAATATTTGAAATTAGGGGTAAAAGATACTGGATGGCTCCCAGCAAGCACCTGACTAATTGGCAGTTACAAACTACCTTTCAGTCACATTATATTAAACACACATTAATTGAGTACTAGTTCAAACAATGGAGGATCATCCAACATCAACTTCACTGGGCCAAACACATCATCCAGATGTCTGACTCCAGACAACCAAAGCAAGTTTTACTCTCCCAGCTCAATCAAGGCATATGCTCAAGAGGAGGGCAGAGAAAGCACTTCAAGCATATCTTCAAAACCAACTTGCAAAAATGCAACATTAACATCAACTTGTGGAAGATTATCACCCATGACCACCCCAAATGGAGGAAGTATCTGCTGCAAGGATTTCAGTACTTTGAAACTTTTTGATGACAACTGGAGACAGAAAAATGGAAGCAGCCAACAGCATGTCATGGGTCACATAAAAATCCAAAGCCACCTACCCTGCATGGAAGCATGTGCCCAAATTGCAGAGTCTGTCAATCCCAGATTGGCCTTGTCAGCCATCTTCGGGACCAACAGATAAGACAATCATCCTCAACTGTGAGGGATTGCCAAAGATTAAACGCCCACTGATTTAGTGCTAGCTCAAACAGTGGGGGCCACCATCCAAAGTCTAGATGGATGGGATGCTGAGAGTGTGATTTGTTTGGAACTTTGTAAAACTGGCAGCCAACAAACTGCCACTTCCCCTCCATGCAAACAGGCCATAAAAGATGTATTTAGAGCAGTACTGACCAAAAGCCAAAAAGCATTTTCTGCATACAGCAGTAGCTGGAAACATCAACTCTGAATTTTGTGCAAGGAAACTTTATTCCATTTGCCATGCTGTTCATTTACGAATTTGTATTTCACTGGAAAATAGTAAGATCAAAGAAATATCTCATTCTACCACCAATTTCTCCTCCTAATGAAAACAATCTGTTTCCTGATTGGAAAGAAAGATTTAGAAGTTGATGCACCATCATTCTCTACTCTAAAGTCTAGAGAAGCATTTACTGACCCAGTCACCTTTATGATTTATTAAAGCTGAGGTGGACAATTTAAGTGTCAACATTTACTATTTCATTTTAGCAAAGGTATCTAGGTAATTGGATTCTCCATCTGAATGTATTGAGGTATACTGGGGCCAGGTGCAGTGGGGTAATTAGGAATTCAAACCTCTCCCCTGCCCCGCAATAAAAAAAAAAAAAAAAAAAAAAAAAAAAAAAATCACATCACCTCCAGTCCTGCTATCATGAGGGAAGAGGAATTACATTTCCTCCTAATTTGCAAAAGTCTTTGGATGCCAACAACCATGAGAACTCTCCCACATTTTCTCTTGTCCCAAAAAGCTTCGATTGCCAAAGTCTCCTTTCCACAGATAATTTCTAAAGTTTAGTTTGACATAGCATTTTCAAATCTATATGTCAAATCAACTACAACATCATAACAGTCTATAACAGGGGGTCCCAAACTGTGGCCCATGAGCCAAATTTCTTTGGATGTGGCCTACCAGCCAGGACTGCCCCTTACAGGTATTAATTTTCACATTCTTTAGCTTGAATTTCTGAATTTTTAGTCTACCACACTGAAGCAATCCTTGCTGTCTCACCCTTGCCCTTTGCCACTCTTGCCAGATGAGCTTTGAGAGCCTCGATACAGAACTGAGGTCTAATTAGCTGCATGATACAGCACTAATTTAGTACCTATGAATGAGCCAACACTGTTCGTTACAGTGGTCATAGCTGAAGAGGTAGAAGCATATTTCTAAACCTAAATGAGTGAAACATACTGAGACATCACCCTAACCCTTCCTTTTCTATAAAAAAGGTTTTAGATGTTGTGGGGTCTCAGGGATACTATTGGGGCACCTGTCTCACCAACACAGGAGTGAGAAAGCTGGTTGATGATCTGTACTTGTTCTCCCACAATTTCTTCCACAAGTGGAGCTGCACAAGATGTAGCCTCAGGAACTGCTTAGGAAAACACACACACAGGTTTAATAGAGAGACAGCCTAAAACATGAAGGGGGGAAAAATGGTTAATGGCTAAGTACAGACATTCAAAAAGCCTGATCCTCAATTGATTCAATCTTTGCAGGTTAATCTAGCCTGGCTAGGCTGAACTGAGAAGCAAATAAATAGACATTCACTTTTGATTCCAGAAACGCAGCCATATGCCTGAAGTGGCTCAGACTAAAACCTAGGGGGCATTAGAGCGAGCCCTCCCTTCCCTTTGGCAGTAGCTGAAAAGGCTGGAGGGAAGCTGAGCTGAAGTGGGGAGGGGGGTTCCGGCAGGCAGCTGAGTATGACTGGGGAGGGGTTTAAACCCCCACCCTGGCCTGCACGGTCCCCAGCCAGGGTGTGCCGGAAGGGGGAAGCAGCCTTTGCCAGGCTTTCCCACCCTGCCTCTGCTCGCATGGCAGGGGTCATGGCCAGACCCCAGCCCCCGGCTGGCATGCTGAGGCGAAGCAGGGGAGGGAAGGGATTTAATCCCCTTTCCTTCCTCTGTCCCACTGACACAGAACCCCAGCCAGTGCCCAGTGAGAGAAAGGAGGGAGGGGGAATTAAACCCCCTTCCCTCCCTCCCCCTCTTTTGCCTCAGGCTGCCAGCCTGGGTCCAGCATTTGGCCATGCCCCCCAACACTTGAGTGATGAGCAGGAGGCAGGAAAGCCTGGGAGGGGCTGCTGCGCCCCTGTCAGGCAAACCCTGGTTGGGGTCCCATGCTAGTGGGAGAGGGAGATGGGATGAAACCCCGCTTCCCTGCTTCACCCTGCTACCCCCAGCCAGGTCATAGCTATGCCCCCTCCTCTCTGCTCAAGTGGGGAGAGAGGGAGGAAACCCTGGCAGGGGCTGCCCTCTCCCCTGCTTGAGTGGGAAATGGGGGGACAGAAGCATAGCTGGGGCCCTGTGGGCTACAGAGAGGGTTTAAACCCCATTCCCTCCCCTCTGCCTGAGACTTTAGCCCACGTCCCTTCCTCCTCCACTCTAGCAGGGAAGTCTGGCAGGGGCTACTCTGTCCCCAACAGGCAGACCAGGCTGCATCCCCAGCCAGGTTTCCTACCCCTACCCCCTTGTCAGCCAACTCTCTAGCCAGAACAGTGAGAAGCAGGGCCAACCCTGCTCTGCTGGAGCAAACAGGACAGTCCAGCCAAGGTCTGCAAAGCATCTTGGGATGCTGGGGGACTGTGATGTAACTTGAACCAGGAAAGGGTCTGGGACAGAAGTTCCATAAGCTGGTTTGACCTAAATCAGTTAAGTCTGCTACTATAGCAGGTTTATCTTAAACCAGTTTCTGCCGTTTTTAAACTGATTTATACGCACTGAATTTTTGTTCTGTTACAGGTTTTAACCAGTTTCTGATCGCTTAAACTGGTTTGTGTGTAGCTTCTGTCCCTAGCCCATCAGTTTATAAAAAAGAATTAGCATCAATACCACACATGAGTCTTTAGAGGAATAGAAGGAATAGCTGATACACTGGCCTCAGAGAAACAATAATAATTATTTGCATTGTGAAAACACCTGGAAGTCCCAGCCATAACCAGGTGCCCCACATGCACGAAACAAGAGAGTCCCTGACCCAAAAAGCTGGAGCACATGCACTAACCAGAATAGATCTTAGTGTTGCATACATTTAATAAATAAAGCAGAGGTTGCAAAGGACAGAAATTATTGTTAGAAAGCTTCCTAGTCCTATGTTTTAAAGATGTCAACCAAAACTTTTCAAATGAAAATTAAGACTGGGTGTACCCTCCACATTTATTCATGAACTTAAATGTAAGGCAGTTGATCAGTACAATACACTAAAAAATATTGTTAATTTATCACTCCATGGAGATTGCAAGTTATGACTAATTAATTATCAGTAGTTAACTATTTTCAGCCTTTTGCAAGATTTATTTCCATGCTATACCATTACATGATGGTTTTTGACATTTATAAATGAAGAAAAATACATTACAAAAATTTGAAGAGCAACTTATACACACTCTGGTTTGCTATGAGAACTATAGGATTATATGAATAAATGCTTAATATATAGTTCCTTACTACAAAGTTGTGAATGCTCACTATATAAGAATTACAGGCTTATGGAGTAAAATTATCACAATTTTTGCTTGGCCCTTTTACCTGCACTCATTGCCTAAATAGATGATAATTATTCAAACAGGAATAATTTATTGTCAGCCTCTTCTTGAGTTAAAAGAATCTGAAGAGTAACCAATGCTACCAGCTTTAGCTGGCCTGACAGGTGCTACATAGGACATAAGTCAGTACCTTTAAGTTGACTCATAATCAAAAGCAAATTCCTTTGTAGATGATGAATTAGCCAAAGATTTTTTTGCATATAAATTAATGGTTTGCTGAATCCCCACCAGACCCCCAGTTAATAATGCCACAGCCACAAGTTAACTCCACGATCAATGAGACAGATATCAAATACAAGACCTAATTTAGTTCCATTGACTTCAACATAAATAAATTACCAGTACTTTCTTTGCTGGATCAGGTTCTAAAAATGCATAAGTGAACGGGCTTTAGCTAAAATGCAGGATACTTGGAAGAAAAAAAACCTACCACACACATTTTCATTTGTAAATTGTCCCCATGTCTCATGTGCCGTGATTGCCTGATACTCAACTGGTATGTTGAAAGTTAAGAAAGAGGCCTTGAATGAAGTGCCAGTTTGTTTATACAGAAGATAAGGAGATCTAACTCCTGCCTGTACTTTTTCCTAGCTATCATGTCTAACATGAAGTAACCTTGCAGTCTTATCTAAAAGTTTGTGATGTTCTTCTTTAACCTTGTCAGTCATAAAACAGTTATAAACAAAACATTAAAAAGGAACACTGTCAATTAAAGTTTATTACAAAAATCTATCTTTTAAACCAAACAAGTATTTACAAAAGCCTAAAAATAAGAAGTGTTTCCATTATTTCTCTCAACAAATACATTTCAATTTCTCTAAGAACAAATAAATATTCCCTGCAGTGTATGCAACCTAAATATTTTCACAATTAAACAAATTGACTATAAAAAGAAAAGTTGACCTACTTTATTTTCCTTGGCCATACATCTTTCTTCAAACCAATTTTAATGGGAAAAAAATCATAGAATAAGGGCCTATTAAATTAAAGAAAATGTGTCAGAGGAAAAGTTTAGTTTCATTTCCAGTTTGATTACCCAATCCAACTTGCCTTCTAAAAAAGTATTTAGCATTATAGAACAAACCAAACAAATGTGGTTACCTTTAAAAAAACAAAACAAACAAAAAAGACTGACCATTTAAGATGTAGTAGGTTTTCAGTGTTGTTGTAGCTGGAAGGGTCCAGGACATCTATTAAAGGCAAGAATTGTTTCATAATATCTTCCTGGGCATTTAGTACAAGCTTTCAGGCACAGAATGCCCTTCTTCAGGTTACGATGCCTTCAGCTATCCTGTACCCAAGAGTTTGTCCATCATTCTCTCCCAGTTATACAGTTGGTCTGGCATCACAAAACCACCCTTGCCTCTTGTACATTTAACTTCTAGTCTTAGAATAGATTAATTTATAGGCTTAGTATTTGGGGTTTTTCCCCTATTATATAGCCACACAATAAAAATAAGCCCTCTATTGACCTTGCCATCTCCACCCACTACAGGAAAGGTCAAAATATGTACTACTGCAATGCTGATTTCATGCTTGCAATTTGAGGGTAACTAGCAACTGGACAGATCTCATTTCTGTTGCTGGGGGAAGGAAGCTACCTATTAAAGCAGTCATCTACAAAATTACTGTGGGGATGTCTACACTAGAAAGTACATGGTCTTGAGAGGCCTGACTTGGCCTTTAATATTTCACTTCCCCTTGACAGGGAAATAGTTCCAAATGAGCTAGCTCAGTTACCAGAAACCATGTTAGCATAGCACACTGCCTCAGCTAATATACCCTGTGTTGTGTCACGCAGACACACTTGCAAGGGAAGTTATCCAATCAAATTCCAACTGTGCTAAAATATTAGCTAAAAGCACTTAGCATAAAAAAAGGGCGGGGGGGAAATCAATGCTTATGTGGGAAGAAAGACAAAAAAAACCTAAAGACAGTAAATTATTTTTGCCTCAGCTATCTGCATTGATACATCTCAGCAGCACAAAGGGTGAGCTCTCAAGTCTGACAGCTGTACTCTTATAGCTCTGTTAGCCACTGAACTTTACTTCAAAAGTCAAAGTTCCCTCTGTCCCTTTGGCATCATCTTTACCTTGTTGAATGTCTCTTGGCTCATTTCATCCAGAAATTCAGCTGCTTTTCACCAACTGAGGGTGTTCAGAGAGGATGTGACAGGGCCTGGAGGTGTGGAATAGGATAGCAGTTTAAAACTAGCAATACACTTTCTTTCCCTCTTTTTCTGTGCCTTCCAGAGGAGAGCTAAAAGAAAAGCATTTTGCTGAAACAGCAATGCATAGCAGAAGTGTAGCTAGTTATTTTGGTGCCCTAGCTTGGGGACAGGTGTGCTGAGCACTAGAAAGCAGAGAGTGACCACAGCTTAGGCTCCCTGCACAGCAGTCCCCATGGTGCAGACTTCCTAGGGGCTGTCATACTGGTACCCCTTCTAAATCTGCATCCAGGGCTGATGCCCAACTGGCCCACCCCTAGTTATGTTATCAGCCAATTGACTGCAGTGTGACTGAGTTGAATGTTGTTAGAGGTGGTGGTATATCATTTGTGGGCTTCAACATATACAAAGTATTTAAAGCTAATCCTAATTATAGGACCAGCATTTGGTTATTACACTTCAGAAATATATAGATAGGGTATTTCTAACTAGCCTCAAAAGCTAGAACAAAACAAGTGATACATTCATTAAATACTTGCTAGTTCTGATCGTTACAGTCCAGACAGTTGCCAAAAAACAGGTTTCTTGATGGGAAAAAAAAAATCCTAAATTCTCCAACCAAAACACATTATCACAACTTAATTCAAATCAGAATCCACTATTTATGTAGCATGTATCTTCATATTAAAAAAAAAGTCTTAATGTTACACAAAACTCTGCAACATAGCCATTGTTTCAATAATTGATAAGGATCTTGCATGCATGCACTGCTTCAGACAGTCAAAAAACCCAAGGCTGAATCGATTAAGTCTTTGTAGGTTAGTCTAAACTGCACAGATTAAATTGAAACAAAAGTGAACAGACATTTACCTTTAAGTTAGGTAGTGCAGCCACATGCCTGCAGTGGCTCAGGCCAGAAGCCAGGGGGTGCTAGAGCACAGCTCTCTGGCTGTATGTTCACTACCTCTTTCTGCTGCTGCTGAGATCTCTGGGATTTGTAGTCCAGAATTACAGCAACAGGACTCTGCAGGGTTGCAGGATCCTCTTCCTGCTTCCAGGTGCCTCTGGAATTTGTAGTTCACAGTTGCAGCCAGCAGTAAGTTTGAGTGGGGGAAGGGGTGTTTAACCCCTCTGCCTGGCCCCAGGCCTTGGCTGGTTTGCTTGTGGGGGGCAGTCCCCTGCTGTAGGCTGGGCTGCATCCCCAGTATGGATTGCCCCTCCTGCCCCATCTCCTTGTCAGCCAGCCTTCACTGCTCCAGCTAGGGAGCAGAGGGGTGGAGCAAGCCCTGCTTTCTGGAGCAGACAGCCCAGCCCAGGGCTGGAAGGGATGCTGGGATGCCAGACGACTGTGATTTAACTTGAACCAGGAAGGGGTCTGGGACAGAAGTTTCATAAACCGGTATGACCCAAATCAGTTAAGTCTGATACTACATTCAACCAGGTTTATCTTAAACTAGTTTCAGCCATTTTAAGACTGGTTTGTGTGTATTGAGCTTCTGTTTTGTTACAAGTTTAAATCAGTTTCTGATCACTTAAACCAGTTTGTGTGTAACATCTATCCCTAGCCTAGAAAAGAAGGGGGAGAGGGCTATTTCCCCACCACAAAAAAGTTCCTTTACAAGTTACTACAGTGCAACACAAAGAACAGTTAGCTTCTGCCCCTTACCCCAAAACACACAGTCAAATAACCTTCCATGAAACAAACCACTCATTCAGTTTAGAGAACTGAGCCCATTCCTTTTCACTAATGGATAGAGTCTTTGTCCTGTCATAGATCCCTGTAGAATAAAACCAGTAGTTAATCACTTTAAGTTTTAAAAGCATCATTGCTTTGAGGGCATATATCATGCTTCAATGTCCTCAAAACAAGAGAGAATTAAATATTTTGTGTAACCTTGAACTGGAGGATTCAGGAGTTTTATTACTTCATCCTTGAACACATTGTTAATTCTACTGTTTCATTTATTGCATCTTCAGCATTTACACCATTTAGCTACCTGTCTCTGATTGACATTAGGATTTTTAATCCATTAAGATTCATTGAAATAAAATGTTATCTATTTCTATCTAATAGAAAACTGATACAGAGAAAGAGATTCTCATGTGTGCATAGAGGAAAGGAATCAAAATCCAGAAGTTTGAATATATTTTTTCTCTCCATCCAATGGTAGATATTAATTTTGTACTTTGAAAAAGGGTCTGCAATTAGGACCTAATCCAAAAACCTACAGAACTCAATCAAACCTTTCCTTTAACTTCAGCAGGTTTAAAGACAACCATTCCTTCTCTCTTGGCAAGGGTGTAAATTTAAATGCATAGTGTAGCATGGCTGGTTGTTCTAGAGTTAAACATATTTGGAAGAAGAAATAAAGATTAGATCTAGATCACAAAGGTAGATCTGCCACCAGAGCTCTACAGTGTGTGCTTTATCCCCTTCTTAAAGTACACTGGCTGCTTCAGAAACCCAGATTTCATCCCCCCCCAAAATTAAAAAAATGGCACTTTAAACTCCACACACCCTTACACCAAGCCCAGCACAAACCCAGAAGAGGCGTGTTAGCTGGACCCAGCTCACCCCATGCACTTTAGTGCAGCTTTTTTGGTGCTTTATTAGCTGATGTAATCAGCTTTAGATGAAAGCACCAAAAAGGGCCCAATCTATACAGACACTGAAGAGTCACATTAAAGTAATGCACTACTTCTTCTGGTAAAGTGTGTGGGGGGCAGGGGGGAAGAGTTGTTTTTTTCCTAGCATCTGCAAGCAGGCTGATGTTGCATCATGTGAGGAATTGTGTGGCCACTTAAATATGAGGGGGGAAAGTTTTTAACAGAAGTGGTCCTTCAATCATGATGTTGGTGCTAAACACTTGGACTGCTAGAACCTAGGAAGAGTTACTATCCTGACCTAAAGATGTATTTGCTTAGCATTACGCCATTTAGCAGTCCTAAGGGTGGAGATATAATTTAATGTAAATGCCAACAGCAATTTAATTTGAATGTGTGATAGAAGATTCAGGAAGGCAAAAGGCAGGGTAGGGTGGCATTTTTAGATACTTAACTGAGAGGTATGAACTTTTGTAGGCAACAACCTACTTCATCAGATGTTAGGCCTTAGCATCTGATGAAGGTGCCACCTTTTTCTGCCTTCTGCTTGACTTCAGACTAAGTCAGGCAGCCGCTTTTATGCAAGCAGATCCAGAAGTATCTTTAAGTGCTTATCATTCTATGTATATACTATTTCATAGGAACAACATACTGCAGTTAATTTCATTTTTGTTGGTTGTACTTGTTTTCCAAAAATGTCATCATTTCACATTTACAGACAAATCTTTCAAAAAAAAAAATGGAGCCTAAAGTGAAGCACCCAAGTGGCCTAATTTTCAAGAACACCAATTATCCACTTCTTAGATGCTTTAAAAGTAGGCTTCAAGACCTTTTTCCAAAGCACATTGAATCAAGCACCACAAGACTAATTTTTGGCACCCATTCATAAACTGAAAATAAAAAATGAGAGCAGTGAACATAGATTGTGCATTATTTTCCAGGAATCCAGCAATTTCTTGGACAGATCAAGTTTACTGCATATTTCTCAAACTTTGAAGTAATAGAGATCCTGGAAATTCTGACTGAGTATCTCTGCAGTACTGGATAACAGTTTAGAGCTATAATACCTCTGAGAATTTTACAGAGTTAACCCATCATTCTGTTCAGCTCAGAGTTTTCCAAGCCACAGAGAATGCTGGTGTTTAGTACAATAGTTATAGCTACAATCAATAGTCTGTTCTTTTCTAGTTTTACTGTATCAGCATGTACAAGAAATAAAACTACATGTATTATTGCTACTACTTTGCAAGATGTTGCATAGATTTTGAAGTGGACTTCCTAGTTGAAGGCAATGGAGGACCTCTGTGCTTAAATCTGCCAAGGCTGATACAGCAATCGCAAACATGTGTTGTTGCACTTCTTGTGGCTCATCTCCACATGGTGCAGCTGTTGTCTTGGCTAAAGAAAATGCAGACCCAAGGGAAACAAATTTAATTCAGCTGGGGTGCCTTTTACCAGAAGAGTGTTTCAAGAAGAACAGGTGTCCATGATTGTTTTTTGTGGTCTTTTATTTCTAGGCAGTCTACTCTAAAACCTAAAAATCCATCTGCCTATTTTGTATTTAACTATCTTCAACACTGACATTTTTAAAGCATCTCTTGCAATAAGACAGTAGATTCCAGAAATCCTATATTTGTTTTTATAACTTAGTACTGAAAAAAACAGAATAGTATCAGACCTGTTATGTAAATTCAATAGTTGTAGTGATCCCCATCAGTGTTATTTAGGTTCCTTAGTCTTCAGTTTGTCTAACTAGCAAATGAATAGATTTGGCCATTTGCACAACTGGTAAGTTATCAGTTTACATCTATGAAGCAATACTAATTTGCAACCTTTTTGAGTGGTTCCTGTGTATCACAAGAGTCAGGTGGATATTTGAAAAGGTGTCCTTAAAACCACTCTATTTAATAATTTAGAAAGACAATATAAGGATTTTTCCTGAAAGGGAGAGCTTATCTGTTTGAAGTTCGTATCTACAGGACCTGTACTCTCCACACCCAAGTGTACATCAGATCAGGAACCATGAGTAGGTAGACATTTAATAAGTGTTTTGATTGCTTTTTTAGCATTCCAGATAGCACTGTATCAGGTGCTAGGAGTGACCAATCAGTGTTTCTGTCTTTCCCAGAATACTGATCAAGCCTAAAATGGCACAGTAATTCTGGGTGATCTTGTTTGCTGTCCATCCAATGCAGTTACCAACCCTTCCCCAAAATATAATGTATTTAAGGAATTCTATTTCTTTTTCTAGGTCAGAGTGTTTATATAGTTTTGATTTCCTCTTGCTGGTATATAGTTTAACTTTCCAGTTAGAGCAAGTTTCTTCCCCAGGAAGTCCTTAGAAAGAGGAAAGGGAAAAATCAGATAAAAATTAATTCTTCACCCAGATGCCCTCTCTCCCTCTCCCTCTCTCTCTCTCTCTTTGTGCAGCAGCCTTTCCTTTAGGTTTCTAGCAGTGTTATCAGAGAGTCCTCTCACTACCAGAAGCTACAGAACTGAGTTATAAAACAAGCATCAGGGGTGATCACTAACCTCTTCCATCTCTGTTTAATCAAAGCTACCTCCTTAGAGCAACATTAGTCTCTAGCTGCTCACATCATGATGTTAGTCACTAGCTCTTTCCAGCTCCATTAGCCACAACAAAACATCTTCAGAGTGCCTTACACAAACATTTAGTCAACTTTTTAGGCTTCTTCTCAGGCCTCTCAGGTGCAATTCTAGTCTCTCTGAAGTCAATAACAAAAATATCTGTAGGGTCAAGATTCGACTCCTGGTGTCCTTTATACAAATAACATAAAACATACATATTTTACCTCTTCAGTGATTTGTTTTCTAGTCAGGAAACTAATTTTTTTATCTTCCACCTTTTCCAAGAGCCTTCGCTCCAAAGCCTACAATTACTGTCAGCCCTAATAAAAATCACTCCAAGAATCCCATTAATCCTAAACAGATACAAGAAGGTAAGGAGACCTGGAATATACCCTAAAAGTCATCGAGCCAGGTGACAAAAGGGAGAGAAGGATCCACAGGAAAGATTTCACTAACATGGGACAGAATGGGAAGAAACAGCTATAGAAAGAACCCTGTTTTCTCAGAGAAATCATCACTGGCATAGATTCATAGATGTTAGGGCCGGAAGGGACCTCAATAGATCATTGAATGTTCACTTTAACCAGGTGCCCAAGTAGAAGATGTTTAGAACATTATCTGCCTTTGAGAAAGATGTTTGCCAGATCAAGACATCACAAGTCTACCTGACTGTAACACTAAGCAGCCCTGTTTTGCTCTACTCCATTAAAGATCTGGATTTAAAAGTAGCTTCTTGCTCTTCAAGACAGTGGAGTTCATACTTATTAGACAAGTGTGAGCTTAAGGTTTAGGGAAATGTGAAATGCCTCCTGATGACTGATTTTTCCAGAACATTAATGGCAATCTTATTGAAGAAGGCTTGACCATTGGATGGGCTTCTTCGTGATGACCATTTACAAGATACATGAGAATGTTCAATGAAAAACATCAAGGGAAAATAGGAAACCTCAGAAACCTGCTGGCTTTGCCTTCAAATTAATATCAGACCTTAGATGGGGATGATTTACTTGCATTGTTTAACTAGAAAAAAGTATAAGCACAAGCTGCTAGTTGACAGGCACTATGTAATCCTAGTCCCCCAGGAGAAAAAAAAAAGCAGCAAATGGAACTAGAGCAACTACACACTCTGATCCAAATTAGTCTATGAAACTATGTGCAACTTCTTTGTGGGAGACTATACACGGTTTCAATGAAGATGCACTTAATTGGTGTGCCAAAGACAGTTGTCCATTTATTTCTGATTTTAATTTGATTCATAATGATGTAATCTAAGGCCACCCTGACTAAAGACATTTTATTGCTCCCTCAGCTGCCTGGACTTAAACCATCTCCCATTTCAATACAGCATGGAAGTGGAGTTCTGCCTCTAAGGCCGTCGGTTCACTATGATTTCATTTGATCTCCTGAGGCCAGATAATGTGCAGGAAAGCTTTAATAATATTATGCAGACCATGACCATGTCTGGCAGTTTTAAAAGAACTGGATATACTGCCAGGTTGAAAAATCTTTGGGTGCTTGTACCACTATTACTGCATAGTCCAAAGACGTAATTAGCTTCTATACAGAGCAGATGAGTTTGACAATATAGTAGAACAACAAACTTGAGCTTCAGAGAAGTATTTAGGCAAGTGACTTAACCACTGCAGTCAAAGAACTCCAAATATTTTCTCTCTCAACAACTAGTACTGAAGACCCCACTCCTGTTACCACCAGACCCATTCTGCTTGTACATGAAACCCTGATAATAAACAAAGCTGAGTGGGTGGTTCCATGGTCAAAAAAATGCTGTGGACAGTTTTTTATGGTAGCAATCTTTACTGCTCAAGATATGGGACAGCTGGGTTAAGAGAGACCTGAACTGAAAGAGATGGCTGTCAGTTGTGTCTATTTGCCATTGGAGTTTAAGTAGTATTTATATCCCAAGCCCAAACTCTGTGAGAACATGAAAAATAAGTATGTGTGTTCCTTGATTTTAGCAGCCCTTCTTTGTGAGTATATTGAATCTTCAGACAAGTGGCAGCCTGTGTGAGACACTGGTTTCACCTTACTCTGGATCATGAAGTTAACGTTAGTGACACAGTACCGATTCTAAACAGAGTTTATTTCCTTACATCTGTACACCTGCACACAGATTTTTCATGCAGGCTTTGATGTGCTATCTGTATTTTGTAAACGACTTTGCTGATAAAAAATAATCATTGGCTCAGTATCTCAGTGTCACCGTGGCAGCTAAGCTACTTCATCTTCCACAGATTTTTATTTTATAAAAGCCTATCAAAACCCCTCATATGTTTGCTTTAATCTACAGGTCAGGAATTTTTTCTGACCAAACAATCACTTTCAACTATCATTGCATTTTGTGATAATCCAACGGGGGGCCGAAAGGAGGAAAGAACTTTAAATCTGCAAATTGACTTAAGAAAAATTAGTATCAAGAAGTGTAATTTAGATTTAGGAAACCACAGCTGCAACAATAAGATGGAAACTTGACACAGTCCAGGTTGAAGGTGGTAAGGATTTT
Source organism: Alligator sinensis (assembly GCF_000455745.1). Classification (NCBI taxonomy): domain Eukaryota; kingdom Metazoa; phylum Chordata; order Crocodylia; family Alligatoridae; genus Alligator; species Alligator sinensis. The sequence goes on from NW_005842883.1 coordinate 289,525, forward strand.
AAAAGGTATGGAATTAGAAAAAACCTTGCACTGTTGAGCAGAATCTGCCACATAAATCAATGACTAACCTTGGCTAGGCTTTGCGTTATAGAACTATGCAGCATTGCAGCTTCACAGTTATCAGTATATGTCATCTTGAACACCAGTACAGAGACGCCAGATGCAAAAGAGGGGCCCAGAGGGAAAATGGGGGATGAGGACAAGAAAATTAATAATTTCAGTGACAATGTACACCATTTTGATATGAAACAGAACTTCTGTAATATTTCAAGGGACATATACAAAAAGCTGTTGGAAATATGCCTTTGACTTCCAATGTGCCCGATTAAAAAGAATACTGATAAGAATTAAGTAGAGAGCAGCTGGAGCTTTGATTATAGCTGTGTTTTCTTCTAGATGTTTATTCCTAGATCACATTTGCAGCTGCTTTTATCTATTCTTTAGAAGTTCTTGTAGATGTGAGGAACCATTAGTCGTAAAGTAAACATCAGCTTCATTCTCTTTTTGTATATCTTCTTGCTGATATTGGTGGAATAGGCAGTGTTAGTCGAATGCTGATCTAGATCCGACATAAATTGTGTCTGTTGTAACTTCCTAATATTTTGATCTGTACCTGTTCTAGAATTTATGATAGTTCAAAGACATCTAACGTTTTTATTTACTGGTAGGTTCTACTAAATGTTCTGGAAATAACACTTTCACTTGTGAAAATGGAAATTACTTTTTTAGTTATTTAAGACAAAAAACATGTTAAGGATGTCTGTACTTCCCAAGTACATCTGTGGCCCCAATTACTATTCATACCTCATTCAAATATATGGCTTTTACTTCACAAACTATAAACATAATTGTCACAGGGTGCCTCCTCTTCAGGTCTTTGCCGGTTGCCCTGCTCCTGGGTTAACCGCCCACTTTGCTTGCCTGCCACGCATGGATGGAAAAATATGAGAGTTGTTACTAAAGCGGCAGGCTACCCATTACTCACCCTGCTGACAGCCTAATACCTGCTCTGAGCTCCCCTTCATGGGTCTCTTGCCTCGCATATGTTACTCTGGTGTTACTTCTCTAGTCTATGGCCAGAGCAAACTGAGGACACAGTTGTAGCTCTTCTCTACAGCCCTGGAGGGCCACTCACATGCCACCCCTCTCTCACCAGGGTCTCATTTACTCTGCTGGCTCTCACCCAGCCTCTTTCATGCTGCCCTCTCTCAGGGCCACACTCATCCCCACCCAGTTTCACCCAGCTTCAGGCTTAGCTCTCCTCACCCCAGTCAGCCCCAGCACAGTCTGTTGGGCATCTACTGCTACCCTTACCTAAGCATTGACTAAGTGATGCTACAACTATAGGCTCATTTTGCTCCTAGCACTTTGCCGGGCCACTATACCTCCACTAGGCCTCTTCATCACCCCCTTCACTCAGGACCTCTCTCATACCCCCAGGCATTCCCCTGCCACCTGGGCATAGTCCCAGGTCCCTCCTCTAGCCTGAGCTCTGCCTCAGGGCTCCTTAACAAGCCCTGAGCTTCCCCTGTTTACCTGCTCATTAGAACACCACCAGGGATGTGGGGCAGGGGTTACAAGGTGCCCCAACCCACCTTTCTCCAGGGAGGTAACTGGCCTGGCACTTCTGGGAGGGGGGGTGGCTCACACCACTAGCAGCCCTACCAGACCACCCTTCCCTGGCAGGGTACAGTTCTACATCTTACCCAGGACAAGGGGCTATCTCCAACTCATAGCCCCTGTCCTTACCTCCTGACTATGGCCAGAGCAGCCTCCCCACCTAATGTTACCTCCCTCCTCCTACAGCAAACTTCAGCCCAGCTTATATCCCTGGGCTAAAATGGCTGCCCTCATCAAGCACCTGGCTGCTGCCTGTTTTCTGCCCTGCCACAATTATGCTTTCAATAAAATAGGATTGCAATTTCGGATTATCGTCATTTGACTTGCGTTGTTACTGTGCTTATTTAAGATGTTTGAGTTATTATGGCTTTGGTTTTATTTAAGAGCTCTCTATATGGGAGCTAAAGAAAGGTCAGGGTTAACCTTGCTTAACCTTAGCTAATTACTCTGTGCTAATTACTAAGTTTTCTGTGTTCTCATTTTCAGATCTGAGGAGTGTGGGAGAGGTTGCTGAGGCAACAGACTGACTGTCAAGTTAACTCCCAGTAAAGTATGTGCTTTGTAGGGGGGGAGAGGGGAATTCATTTCTACCCCAGACAAAGGCTTTCCTGAGCTGATGTTGGGCTTAAGTCATCTGGCCAAATTCACGAAGGCTAGGGACAGACATTCAAAAAGCCTGAGCCTGAATTGATTCAACCTTTGCAGGTTAGTCTAACCCGGCTAGGCTGAAAAAGTGGGAAACTGGACAGACACTCTCTCTGGACTGAGAAATTCAGGCACATGCCTACAGTGGCCCAGGCTAGAAGCTGGCGGGGGCAGCACTAGAGCAGGCCTCCCTTTCCTTGCATGGCATTGAGCTGAGGGGACGTGGTCAGAAATTTCTCATTAGGGAAGGTCTGCCTGCACCATCCCAGGCTTTTCCCCACTGGCTGCTCAAGGGGTGGGAGAGTTGTCAGCCCCCAGACCCTTGCTAGCACTATGAGGCAAGCGGGTTGGGGTGTGCAGTGCATGCATCTGTTGATGATATGGAGCTTTTCACTCTCCCTCTCCCTGCTTGTCAGACTGTCTGCAGCAAACTGACAGGTGAGCAAGGTAGCCCGAGCTGATAAGAATCTATCACCTGATTAGCAAAACAATAGCCTCTCTCCCATTACTTCAAACTCTTCTTAAACAGCTTACTAGGGTGACCTGTTGTTTACCCTAGTTCCAAAAGTCCTGTTCTGCTTGCCTGTCCCAGTGAAATTGGAGAGACACACCCACACAGACATCCCTCAGCATTAGCTAGCACATGCCTAGGGTCTGTGGGGCTGGGGTCTGTGCTGTGGGAGATGGGAGGGAGTAGGGGAGGAGGGATTTCCTGCTTAAACAGCAACAGGGTGTAGGGCAGGGGGAAGCCAGCAGACCTTACTGTGTCTGCAGTCTCTGCTGGAGCCTTATACAGCACTAGCTAGCATACCACATGCTGGCTATGGTCCGTGCTGTGGGAGAGGGGAAGCAGGGATCCCTTCTTAAGCAGAAAATGATGAGAGGGGACAGGGAGGGAGGCACGAGGAAGCCAGAAGACCCTGCTGTGTCTACAAGTCTGTGCCAGAGGAGCTCTGCCTAAGGAGCAGAGGGGAGGAGCCAGCCTGACTGTGAACCAGAGAGCCCCACCCAGCCCAGAGACCATGCTAGGATGCTGGGGTTTTCTGGTTTATCTTAAACCAGCCAGGGATCTGGGACAGACATTGTATAAACCAGTTTGAGCCAAATCAGCTAAGTCTGATACTACATTCACCCAGGTGTATCTTAAACTGGTTTCAGCCATTTTCAAACTGGTTTATGTGCACTGAACATCTGTTCTGTTACAGGTTTTAACCCGTTTCTGATCATTTAAACTGGTTTATGTGTAATGTCTGTCCCTAGCCCAAGAGTCCTCCATACAGTAAGCACAAAGATCAAAAGCAAGAAATCTTTAAGTCCCTCTCCAGGTTAATCCTCCCAGCCAGTGTGGGTTCAGTAGTCTTCTATGGCCCTCTCCAAGCTCAGT
>NW_005842883.1:293183-303544 GCF_000455745.1 Alligator sinensis
TCTGCCCTCATCTTTCCCTTGTTGAGGAGGTTTTCCACTTGTCTTCCTAGAGGACTCATCTGGGCCCTGTAAAATGTGGGCTGATACTAACATTGGCTCTCTGGGGGGGGCACAGTTCTGGTTTAAGATAAACCTGGTTGAATGTAGTGTCAGACCTAACTGATTTGGGTCAAACTGGTTCATGAAACTTCTGTCTAAGACTCCTTCCTGGTTCAAGTTAAATTACAATAGCTCAGCATCCCAGCATACTTTCCAGCCCTGGGCTGTCTACTCCAGAGAGTAGGGCTGGCCCTGCCCCTCTGCTGACAAGGGAGTGAGAGGGGGGCAAGCCCAGCTGGGGATATAGCCTAGTCTGCAAGGTGGAGAGAACTGCTCCACTCACCAGCAAACCCTGTCTGGAGCCAGGGTTGGGGGTTAAACACTACCTCCCCAGCTCAAACTTATTGTGGGATGCAACTGTGGACTACAAATCCCAGAGGCACCTGGAAGCAGGCAGAAGAAGTGATGAGCAACCCTGCAGAGTGCTGCTGTTGTAAGTCTAGACTGCAAATCCCACAGACCTTGGGGGTAGCAGGAAGAGGAAGTGAACATACAGCAAGAGCAGTGTGCTCTAGCAACCCCAGCCCCCAGCTTGGCTTCTGGCCTGAGCCACTGCAGGCATGTGGCTGCAGTTACTGAATCAAAGATAAATGTCTGTTCACTTATGTTTCAATTTAATCTGTGCAGCTAACTAACTTGCAAAGACTGAATTGATTCAGCCTCAGGTTTTTTGGCTGTCTGTACCTAGCCCCTGGCATCCTTCTGCATAATGTCCTCTCACAGGCATTTTATATTGCCTTTTCTGAGCTTACGACTTTTCTAACTCTTGTGCAAGAAATTCCTATGTCAGGTGTGACTGCTATCCCAGCAAGCATTTGTTTTCCATACTGAAGAAAGGCTATCTTTAATATGTCTCAGCAGGGCTGGTTCTTAGTTTTTCTGTGTCTTACGGTCCTGGGGAAGAGGGAAATCAGGCATGAGTTAGAGATGAGACTTAATTCCTTAAAGGCCACTTTAAAATGACCCTGATTTTGCTAGCTAAATGTTGGTTTCCTCCACTATATTTTCCAGAGGAAGCTCTGTGAGACAAAATTAAGAAAACAAAAGCAGGGTAATTTTTTTTTTAATAAATGTGTATTTTACAGTTTATTTTTGTGTCTTTTGCTGTTTGGGGTGTTTACAGAGGGAAGCCCTCGGGAGAGAAGCCAAGCACAATTGAGATATATTTCAGAGGTTAACATGCTTCCATGCAACTCTGACAGTTAATGAAAGAAGTTTTTTTTTTCACACTCTAACCCTACTACATTAATTAAGACAGTTTACAAATTTGTCAAGGCTGTAGCTGAAAGGTGAGCAAAATAGCCACAGCCAAAGCATAAGCAAAATAGGAGTGCATCTAGGGTCCAGCTCTGAGTTATTTGTGTGTCACTGTTAGAACTCCAACTTGCTTTTTTAAATGTATAACGGTTTCTCACCCTCATGTTTGCCAATAAAATCTTGAAAATGTTAAATGACTGTAACTGATGCAGTGAAGTCAGTCTGAGCCTGCAGACAGCTTGAAACAGTAACACTGTCCGAGGAGAATGACTTTTCTACTTCATCTCGGTGATTATTTTTTTTTAGCATGGGGGTGAGAGATCAGTCTTCTCTGTACTGGATGGATCTACCCAGCCAAAGACAGTGAATGATGCTCTAGAAATAGGAGAGGCTCCAGTATCCATCCATCCCTCTGTTCAGTGGATCTGGTAGAGATGACTAATATTTTAATTCTGAGCAGTCTTGAATTTGACATAAGGGTAGGGGCCACTCTTCTCCAGACATTAGGTTTACCACAACGTGGTGGTGCTAGTGAGCAGGAGAACTGCAAAATGACACAGGGAAGACTCAGTGTATCATTGCAGCTCCTAGACCAAGCTTCCTGTCTACACTGGAATCACAACATTGCAGAGAGATGTGGTGACAGATGAGAAGGTAGTGAATATTGAAATCTGTCTCAGCAATAATAAGAATGCTTGTATCCACTTAGTGGTAAGTTTGTGTGCTGGAGGCTGTAAGTTGCCAAATGAAGATGGTGTATTGATGCACCAAAATTCACACGCTAGAATATGTATAAACACCCATCCCATATCCTGAATGTTAAGTATGAAGCATTTTTGTTGGAGCTAGGGATCCACCCTGTTTTAGGAAATCAAAGATCACAGGGTCAGATTGGCAGAATGTTATGCTGAAGTGATTATACACTTTTTGTTTAATGTCCAAAAAAAATAGCATGAGACTGGGTGACTCTGCAGGTGTCCCAGTGCTGATCTCCCACTAAATCCTTCCTCATATCCCTTTTCCCTCTGCTTACCCTTCTTGGAACCCTAAACACCAGCTGATTTCTCCTTCTTGGAGAGAAACGAGCTCCAAGTGTACTTTATAGTACAACAGAAGTATATTATACTGTACAGGCTAGCTAATGTCAACAGCAGCAGCCCAAGAATAAAAGCTAAAAAGCTAAGGATATACTTGCACATTTAGTTAATTATCCAGACCAATCAAGCAGAAAAGGGAAGTAAATATTGCACTCTGAGAACAGTATGCTTGACAAATGCCTTCCCTCTTCTGAAAAACTAAAGAAAATAAGTCTTGAGGCTTTTCCACTTTGTTGGAGTGTCCGGGATATTCACTAGTGGTCCCCAGTTGAAATAGGTTCCTCTGCCATGGATATCAGTAGAGTTTTCACATCTAGTGGAGTAGTTTAAAATTAGTAGCATAGCTACAGGTGAAGTCTCACTAGCCTCTCATGAAGGAGGAGGTCAAATAAATTAAGTATTTTAATGCAATCAATGGTATCAAATGTTTGACAGTTAGTATTTGTATCACAGCATTTTGTGGATGCAAGAGGGGAACCTTCTATCAGAAGACTGAATAGGCAGGCCAGGATTTTGGTATATTTTAGGATATATTTATATTTCACCATCTCACAAGAGCTCAGTGACCACATAGAGGGAAAAGACAGTCTGGCACGACATGTAACAAGCCCAGAACTCTAGGTTGTCCTGAAAGAGTACCTATCACTCTTATATCTTTATCAGCAGTAGAACAGAAAGAAAGACTTTGCATGTGGCTGGCTAACGCTGGGTTCTGTCTAGTTCAGATACATTTTTAAAATTGATCAAAGTAATATTAGTATCAATTGACCCAAGTTCCACTTGTCGTTTCTAGCAATTATGTTAACAGTATAGTACTCCCATTCTCTATGTGAACCCTGCTCTGATTTTATAGTGTAATCCCACAGACTTCATTAGAATTACGTATGATTTATACCAGACTAAGTAATACCAGAATCAGATCTTACAGACTCCTTGCTGGGACAATTGATCCTTCCCCCTATACTGTACTATAAGGCTCCAACCAGGATCAGAAGGCTATCAAGAACAATGCTCCAATATAAGTGAAAACTGAACAGTCACAAGGCAGAAGAGGAGTAGAATGTAATGAATTAGAGCAGGGATGGCCAACCTATGGCACAAGTGGCAGAGGCAACCTCTGTGTGTTCCTTCTAGGAGGAAACAGGCAACACAGTGGCAGACCAGGAAGGGAAGGGAGCAGAAGGCAGAGCAGAAGATCAGGAAGGTGAAAGTGATCAGAGTGGGACAAAAGGAAGATATGGGGCTGAATTTGTGGCACATCTGCCACAAAAGTTGGCCCCCACTGAAAAGAGCATGCAGTATGTGCTGTTAAAATTAGTCATGTCCAGCTATCCCTTACAATGTCCTTTGTTTCTATGAGCTGATATTTCTTTTAAAAAGGAATAATAATGTTCCTGATGCAAGAAATAATTCATTTTCTAGATAATACTTAATTATTATGGAGCAGAGGGTCCTTTGGGGTCCCTTCCAGCCTGAATGTCTATGAAATCTATGAATTTTAATTTGAGTTATTTTGAGTTAAGCTTGAATCTAAAATTAAGCACATGCTTAAGTGCTAGTCTGAATACTACTGCCCTGAAGCACACTGAGCCAATAAAATGTTTGGACTCCAGTGTATCAGCCTGGAAAGTGTCTTTTTAAGCTCTAAATGAGTCAGTTGTTCTCCTTTCTCTAAAGGTTCAGGAATCTACAATCCCTGAACACTTGTCAGAGAAGCTCCTGACTATGCTAAACAGTCTGTGCTGAAGGGTATGGAAGGATTCAAATAAGGTTTACTCAATGCCCATGTGCCTGCTCCGGAGTAGTTGGTGTCCTTTTCATAACATTTGTTGTTGTGGTCTTCTTTGAATTAAAAGCCACAAATAATAGAAAAACCATAGTGAAATTAATATAGACATTGTGCACATCTGTAAGTGATGATTTACTTATGTTTGTGCTATTCTTACAATCTTAAAATATTTGAAATGTTATACAGTATCCTGGTTTATAATGCATTCTTTGCCATGTACACTTTCCCTAAAGAATGCATGTTGGAAACAGGAAAAATACATATGGAAGGAAGATAAAAATAAATTATAATGTACATTTTATAGTCAGAAGTACAGTCCTGTTTTAAGAGTATCATAAGCATGGTGCTAGCATAAACAAATCATAGTTTAGCCTACAGATGTACCTAGTGACCATATGTATCCTGCATGTTTACAACATGGGAAAAGCCTTTAACTTTTTCTATTGTTTCCTGACTTTCTCTCTCTAATATGGATTTTATTTGTGGAAACAAGTTATTCAGTGGGATATAAAATAATTCTTTAAAAGGAAATGGAAATATTTAAAATAAACCACAGGACAAGTTCCATGGAATTGGTTGTTTGCTGCCTTGCAGCTCTCATACCTTAGGTGAGTTATAAGACAAGAGGTTAAATGCATATTTTGTAAATCAATTTATTGCTTTCATACAGCATCTCTTCTTGGGTTGTTTCCCCTGACAATTGGCTCAGGGGTCCCTGACTGCATGATTGTCCTAGATATATTTCTCTGAAGAACTTCCAGTAACCAATACAATCTTCCTTTCCTAATTCCACTTGTATATCCATATGAAATCACCAGGTCTGACTCTCTGCTACCTTGCACATTGTGTAGTCAATTATTTTTTTCACCCATGTAAAGAGATGCCATTAAGGGGTGAATTCTGATTCAATGGCTGTTTACACTCCTTTTTCTCAGTTGTTAATGACTAGGTTCTGTGGAAGGCTATCCAGAGTGGCCTGTTTACCTGCCTAAGGGTTATGCTGGAAGTAAATATTCCTATTATTAACTGTAAACTATAAATAGGAGCTATGTTTGAGAATACTGATGAAATGCACAGGCAATTAGGTTTTGTAAAATGAATTATTAAAGTGCATTATATTTGCTTATTATAAAGAAAGCTATAATAATTACAGCCTACAAATGAACAGTACTAATAGCTGATTAGTGATTAGAGAAAGCTGTTTTTAAGTGGGGACAAAAAGTCTCCCTAAATTAAGTATTCTGAAAAATGAACACTATCCCCTGGCTTTGATTCTTCCTCTTACCACAGTCAGTACAAATTTTGCTATGAATTCATCTGAGCTAAAAGTAAGCCTCTCCTTATTTTAAAAGGAATTGGTAAAAGCCAGGCCAATAAGATTGTTAGAGAGTTTAGCCTTAGTTAGCAACAGGGGTCCATTTTGGCTGTGGGAGGGGAATCCGGGAGAATGGAGTGGTACAGTTGCACCCCCTTTCATTCCTGGTCTACCCAAAGTTCAAAATAACCTGCCTAGCAGTAACAACAGCACTTCTTTTCAGGCAGCAGTGAGGGAGTCACTTGATTTTGTGGCCCATTGTGATCTACCTGATTCCTTATAAACTTCTTATCCCATAGGTGTCAGTGACGCTCTCCTTCTTTAACAGTCTTGATGTTCCAGTAATCAAGCAATTCTTTCTTCTGCATTTCTGCTCTTAGCTACTTCTCTTAATGTACCTCCTATTTCAGAGCCCTGCCCTCTGTTTTTAACTCCAGCTAAAAAGTTCAACTTGGGTGTAGAAACTTTAACTCAGGTGAATGTCAATTCAGGTGTGGAAATAACTTTCAGTGAAGCATTGGATGCTCAGGAAGGCTTGATTTTTATGAATCTGAAAGAGATGTAAATTTAATTGTAATGGCAACAGGACTAAGCAGAGACAACATTTCTTATTATTTTAAACTAGTTTGTTGTGTCTTGTAGGTAATATAGACTATAGCAAATTAATGCACATTCCAAAAAAGTTGTGTTTGTTTTTGTTTTGATATCAAACTGAATAATATAGCCCCAGTTTCTTCTGGTGTACTTTTATCTGGAGAAAAATATTTGTTGTGTTACATATAATGATGCACCACAACACCTGCACCCCCTTTTCAAAATCCTAGATCTGCCCATGGACCATATTGTGTCTTCAGTATTTAAGCAGAATTCCCCACTGCCGTTTCTGGTATGTAATGGACTCTCCCTTAGAGCCCAAGCCTGTTCCAGTTGAACTAGGTGGAGACTTTGCTTGAATGAGAAGAGTAGGAACTGACCTGCATTTTTGAAAGATATCTTTTACCCAATCAGGACCCATCTTATGCATTAAATTATCAAGAGACTTGTTCGATGTTGTTTATTTTTCAGTAAACAATATATAGTGCATTAGCAGCCAGCACATGCCACAGTCATATTCATACGTTCACAAAGAAACTCTTTTGAAGGTAGCCACTAAGCAAATAGGTCTGTTGCCCCCAGAGACATTCCATTCCTTCTTGCAACAGGATTCAGCCTTCGGGATTCAGGTTAGTAGGATCTGATGGAAACCGGTATGTGTTCTGAAACAGTATGTTTAAACAAAGAGTTGCCCTACCATAACAAATAAGTAACTGATCTGCCTACTAAAATACAAAAGTCCCCGTCTCTCCAACGTCTTTTCTCAGGCTTAATACTCGTTGAGTCTCATTGCTTCCATCTAACAATATCAGTGGGGAGGGAGGAAAGGGAGTTAGGAATAAGAAATTACCCAAGGATCGGGTGACCTTGCATTCGTATTACCGATTTGGAGAACTCAGCGATCGTATCCCTCCGGCACTGCAGAGCTAATTGTCTAAAGCGAGAAGAGCTGGGAGCTGCTTTGCTAGATTGCCCCTTACTGCCTTTGGCTGAGGCGCACACGCTCTTCGTCTTTCGTGTGTGATTTAAGGGCTACTCCATTGAGTAAGGACTGCTGGATCAGGACCCCATGCTGTTCTCTACATCTAGCAGAATATTCTTGTCTTATTCTATACTAGAGCAGTGAGGAAATGTCATCCTATTACACCACTTTCCTCCCAGCAAAATGACTGCGCACTGTGTGCGAGATTCGAAAGGAATCGCTGTAGGATGATGTAATGAAATCAGTGTCTTCTGCTGTGAACAAAAAAAAGCGCCCCAAAACCACTTCGCCCTCTCGTTTATTTCTGAAAAAAGCATTTTGTTTCTTCACTGACACTGAGCCATCTCTTGCTTCTGTAGAAATCAGGGGGAGTTGTTGGGGCTTTGAGGGCTATGGCAGCAGGAGCGGTTTCCTTATCTCCAGCGCACAGGAAGATTTTGCAAATCCTTTGACACTGCCGCAAAGAGTTCAGAGAAAAGTCAGCACGAGACTAATACAATCGGGGGAAGCCTGTGGGTGGCCAAAACGCCGCTCTGCTCTCGTCTCTGCGATATTCACCCGTCTAATATGCAAGTCCTGTAGCCCGCGTACCTTTCTTTGAACTTTTCGTTGCAATGACCGAGGACATGATGGAGTGTGTCTAAGGCCGGGACCCTCACCCCTCTCCGCAACATGCACCGGAATAAAAATCCCAGTTGCGTGAGCTCTCTTTTTGGTGCATGTGCCGAGACGAGATGCTTGTCATGCTATCTGAATGAATGGATGGACATTCAGCTGTAAGAGGAACGAGATCAGCTCATGAACCGCTTTACGTATTCACAGACCGACCACAGGGATTAGGATCTTTGTTTTAAGACCCGGCGTCTTTAGTTGTAAAACCCCGCGTCGGAATCGCAGAGGGTTCGTGTCCACTTCAAGCGGGGGAAAAAGAGCTGGTGAAGGGTGGAAACAAACACGCGCCGCTGCTTTTACGTGACATTTTTATCCTGAGAGAGGGAATTTCTCTTCCCCTCTCTCGCTTGCTTTCCTTCTCGGCTTTGCTCGTGCGTCCATTTCTTAGGAGTGAAACGGTTAGGAGATCTAAATCTCACCTGCAAGTCCGGCTAATAGATGAAATAGGAACTTCAGAGAAAAACGGGGTTGGGAGAGAAACGCTTTATTAGACAGAGCAGCGGAGTGGCATGAGGCGAGGCGTAGCCGAGCATAAGCCTGCAGAAATCAGTTGCCTGTAACGAAATTGGAAAATCGAACAAACGGACGTGGAAAATGTGAGGAGACTTGAAGGCAGGCGGCTAGCTTGGTGGGAGTCTTCTGTGCACGCGGTGCGGAGTGGGGGGTGGTTGAGGAAAGGCTATTCTCGTTCAACTGTGGAAAAAAGAACTCGCGTGTGCAGTGGATTCATTCGGGACTTTTATTTATAAAGAGATCAGAGAGCGAGGCATCGAGTGCCCGGGGGAGATAGTGTGAGGCGCACGGTGCTGCTGTCCCCTCGCAGGGACGTGACCGCACCGACTCGGCTGTGCCCCCGCGGTCCCCGCAGCGCGCACCTGGGCGGAACCACGGGCTGCCCAGACGAGACACGCGGGTCGGGTCCGCACGTGATTGGCTGCCCGGGTTCCAAATAGAGCGTGTTGGGATTGTGATGTCACCGCGAGCCGCTGCCCCGGGGGATGTGGGGCTTGTGCGAGTCCCGCCCGGCCTGGCCCCGTCGGGGCGGGCCCCCAGCAGCGCGGGGGGATCGCGGCTCACGCTCCTTTGTCAAACGCGGTACATAAACCACCCGCGTCTCTGGCAGGCTGGGCTCATGGGTTACCGGACTGGGAACACCAGGGGAGGCGTGGGCGTGAGGCTGGCAGCCCCTTGGCTCCCAGCAGCAGCCACCAGTGTTGAGATCGGGCGGGCGCGTTGGTCAGATGAGTGGCTAGGGACTGCGTAGAGCACAGCAACACGAAGCAACAAGCAGTGCCCGGGTCACCATGGTCCCTGCCCCGTTACAAGAGTCTGGCTCCCAAACGCCTGGCCGGTCCCGTTCACCAGAGGGCAGCAAGCCAGCGCGGGTGGACTGGAGCCCAGCTGGCGCAGCCCGCTTCCCTCCTGGAGGCAAAGAGAGGCACCCATGGTGCAGCCCCCTGTTCTCCCAGCCCCGCTGCCGCCACCCCGGATCCCTCGCCGCGCCCCACCCGCCTGCCCAGCAGCAGGAGCCTCGGGTCACGGCTGCCCCCGGCGCTCCGCGGCCGATCCTGCTCCCAAGTCGCTCCCATTTGCCATTTCCAATCCACATTCTTGCAAGGCCTGGGTGTCTGTCCCCGGCCTCCAAGCGGCCCCCTCCAACCAACACACGCGGGGCTGGGAACCGGGTCCCCCGCGATTCCTGCCTGCCCGGGCAAGCTTTGCCTCCCAGCCCAGTCACGCAGCGCGCTACCCTTCCGAATAGGAAGGTGAGAGAGTCACGGCTCTCTGGGGAGGGGGTGAAGGCAGAGCAAAGTCGTTGTATTCAAAAAGCCACGGGGAGGGGGACACCGCAGAGATCATACACCGCTGCTTGCGTGGCTGGGGGCGAGAGGATTAAAATACATCAAGTGATTCAACAGGACGTCTCGTGGGGGCCGCTGTGGGAGCTAATGTCGCGCTTCAAACGCAACCGCATTTCAACCGCGCTGCGGGTCATTCCCGCCCGCGGGACGCGCGTTCAGTCCCCGAAGGGCGTCGCGCCGGGCGAGGGGCCGTGACCATGGCCGGGACCGGGACAGGAGCTGCGGCTCCGGGCGCCCAGAAACCCGGGGAAGCGCGGAGAGGAGCACATGGCCGGGCCCGCTCCGTCCTGCGAGCCCCGCAGCAGCGAGCCCCTCTGCTTGTGCGGGGCCATGTGCCCCAGCCCCGGCACTGCCGGCGACGATTTGAAGCCAGGCGAGCGGCCCCTTGGCATGGCCAGAAGCAGGAGGCGCACGAGACTGCAGGGCTGCGCCGGGTCTATGGAAGGCAACGGGCATCTGAAGAAGAGCTCTCGCTCCTAAAGGAGACGTGAGCAGGTGCCCAAATCGCCTTCCTCGCGGCGTTGTCCAGCCCTGGGAGCTGCTCGGCTGAGCGCAGCCACCCACAGAGGAGCAGCGCCGGGCCCGGGGTACAGCTGGGCCCAGGGACTGCTCCTCCCCCCGGGGACAAGGCCGCGCGGGGCTCCCCCGGGGAGGTGGCGGGAGCTGGGCCCGCCCCGAGCCCCGGCGGACAGGG
>NW_005842883.1:304599-305801 GCF_000455745.1 Alligator sinensis
GAGGCTGCGGATGTGCAAGCCGCGGGCAGTGGGAATGAATGTCTCTCCCACTCGGGCGCCGCAGCAAGCGCGTTGCCGCAGGTGAATCGCATAAGGCCGCCCCGGGAATGGGCTCCTGCTCGGGCGGCCGCTGTCCTCCGCCTCGCCGGAGTTCGTCGCCGGGCAGCCCGGGCCAGCTCAGGGTCCCGCACTCCGCAGGGCTGGCTGCAAGCAGTAGCTTGATCAGCTGAAGCAGGGAAATAGGCAGAGCAGAAACCGGCCCATTTTCAAGGTTGCATTTGTTGTGCCCTGTTTGCGGGAGCCTGTGCAGCGCGCACCTAGGCTCGTCGGGTCACCCGAAGGATGATTTTTAGAAAAGAAACGAAAAACGCCGCCGGCTTCGTCTTTCACCGGCCAGAAAGAGCCCACATGCTTTCACGAGCCCTGCTCCTTTCTCCACGACGCGGGCTTCCCCGCCACGGGTTGAAAGCTTCCGATTTTGCCTTGATTTCCTCCTTTTTCTTCATTCACAAGGAAAAAAGAAATCAGAAATCTTTCCCACGAATCTCTTCCCGATGTCTTCCTCTCTCCGGCAGGCACGAACTACCCAGGCTGCCCCCGGCCGTGCCAGCTCCCCTTCCAGCCTCTCTCGGGAGGATACGATCCTTCCCCTCGAACGCTGCGTCTCGTTACTGTGTAACACGGAGCATTTGAAAAGAGCCAGGAAAAATACAGTGACAGTCACCCAGCGAGCAGCTGGGCACGGAAATCCGCGCATTCCTCGTTATTAATAGCATGAAATTAAAGAATATGTGGTTGGTCATTTCGAAGTATCTCCCTTCTCCCCTCCACAAATAAAATAAAATAAAATACATTTAAAAATCCCAGCTTTTCCTCTCGCAAGTTGTCCCGGACACATCCCCCCTCCTGTGCACGACCTGCACCCACAAACCGAGCTGAATTCGTTCAGTGCGAGGCTGGATTTCCAAACCAGCCGCGATTTCAACGGAAGTTTAAACCTTGTTTAAACGCGTGCGACTTGGATCAAGAGAAATATTAGATGAAATATTATATAGATGCAAAGGTGCTGTGAAGGGGCATCAGCCTCTTGTGCGTCCACAACCTCTCAGGAGCAGGGGCAGGTAAAACTGGTGCATCGGAGACATTTTAAATGTATTTCAAGGAAAATACCAGGGTGCCGGATTAGTTGTTCCGGGGGGGGG
>NW_005842883.1:305832-308319 GCF_000455745.1 Alligator sinensis
GGGGGGGGGGGGGAACAGGCTCCAAAAACAAATGGAGGAGCAAAACCCCGTGAAAACGTGAAGGTAAACGCGGAAATGTGCGGCTTCGAGGGCTGGGCTGTGTACAAAGGAGGTGAAGTTAAGCGCTGGCCGGTTGGACAAAGCTCCTGCACACTGGCTCCGGGCAGGTCGGTGCCCGGGCGGCTGGGCCCCGGGGTAGGAGCAGGGAAAGGAAAAGTCACCTTAGGTAACGTGAGAAGAAGCCGGGGAGGGGGTAGAAAAGAGAGCTCTGTCTCTTTAAGGGCCAGTTGCTATCCAAACACAAGTAAACAGTGCTGAGGCCGGGGAGGGGAGGGTTGGGGCGGGGGCGCGCGGCGCTGGGTGGGCCCGCGGGCGGGGACAGCGACCCACGCCACTTGCTGCTGAAATGTGATGGACCGGGGAGGGGAGACTCAGACTTGTATCAAACTCCGCCGGAGTCGAAGGCGAGAGGCTCGGAGAGGCGGCGAGGGAGAGTGATTAGCAGCGAGGTCTGTCCTCCGCCGCCCGAGCAAGCCAGGGCTTCCCATGCTCCCGCACCGAGAGTCCCGAGGACGAGGAGGACCCCCCTGACCGGCTGCTAACCCTGCTCGTCCCCCGCCTCCTCCCCCGCAACATGCTCAGAGCTCCTGCTCCTGGGATCCAGCTTTGCTGATCTGTGCTGGTGGAGTGCTCCGCCGGGCCGGTGTGGATCTAATGACACTGTAACGATAGCAGGATCGGTGCTTGCCCACTGTATTGGGGAGAACCTCTTTGCAGGAGGTAAGTCACTCACTCACCTCCCCGCTAATCCCACGTGTGGGGAGAGCGCGTGCCTAGGACTGTGCCCGGAGAAACGCCTGGGTACGTAGGCTTGAAATGTGTGCTGCAGCTGAAAGTGTCTGCTTCAGAACAAAATGTGTCGCGGGATAGGTACAATCCTGACAATAAAAGCCCGGATATCCACAGTGCTTATATTGCAACGTGTCCGGATTTATTCAGAACCAGACTGATTATGCGGAGAAATAGCGCGACAATATTTCCTTAACCAAGCTCCACTTGAACCGCTGAGATCCCGACCCAGTGGCTTCCCGACAGCTCAGCGATCCCCGAGTAGAGGGCAGACCTTGCAGGTTTACTTTCAGTTTGAATCCCTGCAGGCTCTTGCAGTGCCGGGCAGATGTTTTCCGCTTGATGCTCGCTTCATGAGCACATTAAATAATTCTCCCCAGTTTGTCTCGCGTACAGAGTTTCCCTAAGAGATTTTGAATCGGCAAGAAAGGCTGCAATAGTCAACGAACCTGTGCCCCGGCGGGTTGGTGTGCTCGGTGCGGCAGGATAACTCCGGTGAACTCCTGCGGATCCCGAGCTTAACAGCAAGTAGCTAGAGCCATATCGGTGGGGTGGGCTTTTGCCCCGCGCTAAAAAGCATTTGTGTTTGCTAGAGGAGTATCATCATAGCCTGCCTGGTATCAGTGATCAAAAGCCCTACGTTGTTTCTCTCTGTGGCTCCAAACAGCCACTTTCTCTACTTAACGAATTGGTGTTAGTAACAGAAACAAGAAAATTAGGGCTGCAGGAGAGCAGGACCCAAGGGAGCCAGCAAGCACAGGCGTATTCTGCAGATACCAGTCTTAATTTAATTTAGCAGCCTGCACGGGCAGTGACAGGGAAGTGCAGGGTCCACATAACACCCGACCTTCCCTACCTTGTTACAAGGAGCGTTCAAAACAGCCCGCATACGAGAACCCGCTCGGGTCGTGTTTGATTTGCTCTGTGTTTCGCTAAGCTGAAATCAAATGCAAGAGGCAAAAGGCGCACTGCGGTGCGATTCAAACCCCGTTGTTTTAAGTACAGCTTTTTGGGGGGTGGGTTATGAATATGTGCAGAAGAAGCTTGCCCGCGGGCCTGTGGCACAGAAACGCGCGGCCTGTTTCCACGTCTCAGGACAGCACCGCGCTAGCCCGGGAAGCGAAAACCTCCCCGCTGAACTTGCTGCACTGGCTCAGTGGGAGACACAGGTTCAGGGACCTGCGAGCACGTCTCAGTGCCAAGGACTGTCGAGCTCTTTTAAACCCCAAATGCACGAGGCCGCAATGCACTCGAGTGCAAGCGTGGAGGTGCCCCCTGAATAGCGGTCTCAGTACTTTATTTGAAAAGAAAAGAGGCGCTGGGTTTCCCCGTGAAAGGCCGCTGGCTCTGTTCGGCTCTCTGGTGCGTCGCTCGTCCCCAGCGAGCGCGAAAAGAAGCCATGTCGGCGAGGCCAGACCCAAAGCAAACGAAAACGGGCGCGGGGGGCACAGGCGGGAGCGGGGCAGGCCGAGGGGCGCCGGAGCCCTGCGGGGACACGGGAGACGCGCGGCAGGGAAGCCCGAGGCCGCGGCCAGGCCGGGGCCCTCCCAGACCCGCGGCGCGGCGGGACTCCGGGGGACACCCGGACGCACGGGGATTTAGGAGCCCCCTGCCCGCCCCGGCACGCCGGCCCCCCGG
>NW_005842883.1:309469-311906 GCF_000455745.1 Alligator sinensis
CCGACCCGGCCACGCCCGCTGGCGGGCCCGGCCGGGAGCGGGCGAGCTGTCCCTCCTGCAGTCTAACGTGTCACCAGAGAGGGCAAGCACGCCTCGAGGGCAGCGAGCGCGAGTGTTTTGAACAATCGCTGCGGTGAACAGCGGGGGGGAGGCACAGGGAGAGCCGGGACCCTCCGCCCCGCACCCGAAAAACAGCATCGTGAGATGACAGGGACACGCAGCCTGCGGCTCCCGCGCGTGTGGCCAGTCTCTGAACCCCCCTGTGTTGCCTTGCAGATATATCCATTCCAAAGAGAAACCTTTCAAATGTCAGGAATGCGGGAAAGGATTTTGCCAGTCCCGAACTCTAGCCGTTCATAAAACCTTGCACATGCAGGTAAGCTGAGCTCCCCTTCCCCTCTCGTCCTTCCGCTGGCCTGGCGGCTTCAGCCTCGCCGGGGACGGGCGCGTTTTTGTTACGAGCTGGATGACATGCCAGGCTCGGGGGCTAAGATCTGAACCAACCTTCCTCACTGGGGAGAACGGGCCAGATGGTACTCCAGCGGCTTCCCTGCTGCTAAGCCCTGTCCCGAAGCCGCGCGCCGGGCTGGAGAGGATCCGCTCGGGCAGGGGCAAGGCGCTGCGGGTCCCCGCTCTGCTTTTGTCCGGCCTCAGACGCGTATGCGGTGTATGTGGGAAAGGGCGGGGGATCTGTTCCCCGAGCAAAAAAGAAATAGCGGCATCCACGGAGATTTTTGTGAACGTCGCTACTTTCCAAGCCCCTTCGTGAAGCGGGAGAAAATGTCTTTCGGTCGGTGTTTTGTATTTGAACGCGGAACATGGATGGGAAGGCGGGCGGGGAGGAAAGCCGGCTGCACCCGCAGCCCAGGAGCGCCCTGCGCGCTCCGCGGTGCCCCGCGCACGCCCGGAAGGGCCGAGACCGTGCGGGGCTTTGAAACCCGCGGCTCGCGCGGCGCCTTTCCTGCCGACCCCAGGGCACGAAACGTGATGAGCTGAGAGCAATATCCTGACAGGCAGGATATTTCGGCGCAGTCGAAAGTCCCGGGATCTAGTATCTGCCGTGGATTAGCGATCTAGGCTTTTATTTGTGTAGATTCCCCGCGTTACACGGTAATGCAATGTAATAACGAAAGCGTGATAAATTGAAACTCTGTCAAGTAGGTAGTTTGTAAAGGATTAATCCTTTGCTTGCTTCAAATCTGAACAGGAATCTCCACACAAATGCCCCACATGTGGAAGAACCTTTAATCAAAGAAGTAATCTGAAAACTCACCTTCTTACCCATACAGACATCAAGCCCTACAACTGTGAGCAGTGCGGGAAAGTGTTCAGGCGAAACTGTGATCTGCGGCGGCACAGTCTAACACACACCCCGCGGCAGGACTTCTAGAGCCGCCTCGGACCTGCAACCTGCCTCTGCGGCTCCAAGTTGCTAAGTCTGCTCAAGGACTTTACTGTAGAAAGCTACACACACACACACACACACACACACACACACACACACCCCGGCGCCCTTTATGGCACGCTGCAGCAGAACTCCCCCCGAAGGTGTGGACTGCAGGACCCGGTCCCATTCCCTCCGCACCAAAGAGCATATGTTAGTCTCTTGTAGATATTCGCAGCTCATTTTAGAGCTCTGTACAGAACTTGATTGGTTGGTTTTTCATACTGTCCTGTCGGATTGATAACAAATCTGGGAGTCAAACTATCTTTGAAAAAAGTGTATTTCGAAATAAATCTCTTTTTTTTTTTGGTTTGGTTTTGTTTCCTCCAAATCTCCCGCTGTGTTGTGTTCCTTCCCCAACGCCTCGTTTCTCCTGCTGTGCCGGCTGCGACGGTCACTTCTGCCTCTGTCCCTCCACCCCGGGCCGTTGTATCGGCACAAAGATTGTATCGGCTTGGCTTGGGCTTTTCTCATTGCCTTGCTTTCGTGCTGGCTATTGTAAAACCACAGGAAAGCGGCCGTAGGTGACCGGGCACGACTCCACTGCTCAAAGGCTCCAGTGTCTAAATATTAACCTTTGCATCTGTGTGATTTGCCCGCGCAAGAAACCCTTTTTGAAAAGAGAAGGCGCTGCAATAACCAGAGCTCGGGCAGGCGCGGGTCCGGCCGGCCCGAGGCTCATTAGTCACTTCTTTGCAGCCGCTGGAAAGGCCACGGCTTTTCCACGGGCGGCAGGACGCGGCGCCGGGCTCCTCGACTTGGAGCGCTAGGAAGGACAGGGACTGGCTGCGGCAGGAGAAGACGCCTCTTCCCCGCTAGCTCTGGAAACCAAGGCCGGGGCGTCAATCAAAGCCCGCTGGATCCCGTCGCCGCGGGGAAGGGAAGGATGCTTGCGAGTCCCCGCAGCGCTGTGCAGCCCCCTGGCCGGCCCCGGCGAGCCTCTGAGTGGGGCGGCAGCGTCCCCGGGGCTCCGCCCCGCGGGGCCGGGGGGAG
>NW_005842883.1:312142-335267 GCF_000455745.1 Alligator sinensis
GACCCGGGCCGGGCTCGGGCTGCTGGCGGCGGCGGCATCCAGCTCGTCCCCAGCGGTGTCACCAGCCCCCGCCCCTCCTCCTCGCCGCCGGGCAGGGGCCCTGCCCAGCTGTGTCCTGGGGCCGTTCCCCTGCTCCCCGCTTGCACCCCGGGCGCTGCCACCCCACTCAGCCGCTGCCTGGGGCTGGGACCTGCCAGGGAGGGTCTCTGCGCTGGGAGCCCCTGCTGCACGCACGGGGTGGCTGCCTTGAGGGGACGTGCCAGTGGTGTGAAGGAAATGTGTCCACTGACTCCTGCTCCTCGGTGCCACATGGCTATGCCCCTCTGTGCCCACACAACCAGGGCCTTTCAGATAGGCCAGTGGTTCTCAGCCTCTTTAGCCCCCAGGCACACCTCTGTCCTCAGACTCAGGGCATCCCTTGGAAAATGCCAGCTCTTGGCTTTCACCCATTTATTGAGCATGGGAAAGTAAGGGAGCAGTTCTTCTGTGGCCAAGTGCTTGGACCACACCAGGGCAGGATGGCTTTGGCTCTAGGGATTCCTGCCTGAAATCTCTGGGTTTATCTTGGGAAGCACCTGTAGGTGCAAATGTTGGGCAGCAGGCTCCCTTAAAAGGACCTCACAACCTTCCAGAGTGCTGCGGCACCTTGATGTAGACCAGGGTCATCTTCTTTAAAATGTTATTTGCATGGGTGAGGCCTGGTTTCAGACTACTGTCCCACTCCAACAAGAGGCAGAGTTAAAACTGTGTCCCTACAGCCACTGACTGAATTCATCAGAGGGCTTCAAAGTCAGCGGATGAAGAACACTGGCAAGGGTTTTTTTGGACCAAAGTCCAGCAAGGAGCTATTGACTTCAGCTAACAGACTTCTTCCTTGCTTTCCTCAGTCCTGGTCTATTCCCCTGCAGCCATCCCCCCCCCCCTTGTCTCTCTTCACAGCTTTTCTCTGCATTTGGAAGTTGTCTTGGTCACAATGAAGATCACACTAAAAATGTTATAAAGAACACTTTGTGGTTCATTGGTTTCAGATTTGTTTTCTGTACAAGGAAGGCTCTTAAGAGCTCTCTTCGGGGGAAAGGGGCCATGTTTTTACTATCTCTGTAAAGTGCCACCCAAATTTATTATAATGTAAACACTAAATCTTGTTATTGTCATTCATTCTCAAGGTATCTCTTCAATCTTTGTATGCTTTTGTAACCAGGTGAAGTTTCTCAGCTTGCTTAGTTTTCTCCTTTTACTGTACCTCAGTTCCTGTTTCCTCTTTTCCTGCTTTCCTGTGTTCCTTATTTTGTGCTTTTTCTTTCTTTCACATGGTTAATAGGTGTAATGGGGAGAGAAAAAGGGGAAATGGGTTAAATACTGGGGAGAAATTTGGAAAATGGGATCCATTTTGGCTACAGAGTAGTCATGCAAAGACATGTTCTATTCAGGAATTGAACTAGGAAAAAGTGTGTGTCTTTTTCAAGCTTCTCCTCAAAAAATGCTTTGCCTGTGTGCTGTCAGAGTGAACACCTCTCACAATAGATGATACAGGTGTTCAAATGGTATAGATGTAAAGTTAAGTCTGCAATGGGAACGTTTTTCTGGTATCTGTGTTCACAAAGCCCTGTGAAACCTTCTGTTTCCTCATATAACTGTGTCTACACTGGCAACTTTCTAAGTATTATGAATCACACATTTTCACAGCCCTGACCCACATGACTACGATGGCAGAAGTCTAGTGTACACCTGGTTTATAGGACTGAGGTTCAACTTGACTTCTTGTACCTTGTTTAAATAGGTCTGGGAGTATTTCCAGGTTTCTACAGCTTAACTCCTAATTTACTAGGAAAAATAATTAGTATCTCCAAAATGTCACCCACTTTGGGCACCTGAATGAAATGACATTCACAATGAACCAAGTAGAAATATGAACCCTTCCTTTCCTTTCTTAATGTTGATACTAAAGATATCACCACACAGGTACCCTGGATTGGAAATACCTGAGCTACCCCAGCCCAAGTGCAACAAGTTCTAAGCTCTGCCTGTGTTAGTGTGTCCTTGCTTGTCCATGTTTGTCCTGGCAAAGCACAAGTGCTTTGTGCTGAGACATTCTTGGACTTGATCATGGTGAATTGTGGGAAAACTTGTGTCCTCTGGGGGAGCTGTGGGGAGGGGGTTGTGATGGCCATCAGCATCTGAGTAACTTAGTCTTTTAGGACAAAGTGGGCCTGTTCCAGGCTGACTTGAAGTAGAGCTCAGTCTCTGACTCACACCTCTATTAGGTCAGTATGTTTGGGCTTAAAATACCTCCAGACCTGGGTCAGGGGGATTTCTGTGTGAATGATATGGTGGGATGGACTGGACTGAAACTGGATAAGACCTCTGGTTAACTGTGTAGTGAAGATAGTCCCAAGGTCATCATCACTGAGCATCGGAATTAACACTTCAATGAAATGGATGGAGCAGTCACTCAATGCCACTCAATTTACGTTTCCCCCCATCTGCCCATGTCTTGATCTTCCATGATCCCTGCTTTATTCTACCATTTGTTTCCCCACTTCTGTACTTTTCCTTTGTTCTCCCTCCTCTTAGCAGCCCTCTTTCCTTCTTGATCTTGTCCATCTCTTTCAGTGACTGTATCACACTATACTCTAGCCAGTGCTCTACCTTATCTTTTGTTTCTTCACTAACCTAGACCTTGCCTTTTCCTGCTACTGTGCCTTCCTTGTTCATTCCACTAACTCAAGGTATATTTACATTGCTGTCCAAAGGTGTGACTGCAGTTCCTGTAGACATATTCATACCAGGGTTGGGAACTGAGACAACTGTGTAGCCTCACTCTCAAGAATTTCAATCAGAGCTAACCATCAGGTATTTACCCAGTATCCCATACTGTTTTTGTAAGCCATGCTCAATTGTATGATGCTGATAGCTATACTGTTATGAGTAGCTGAGGTGGCTAGTTGCTGATTATAAGCCCAGGTATGTTTACCCCAACTATAGTTTAGCCATACTGGGTGCATCTACATGTGTGCTTTACTGCATAACTGACTAATTAACTCTGCAGTAAGGTGTCATGTGCATCCATATTAGGGTGCAGTAAGTTAATTAGCTCTGCAGTAGGATAGTATTGTCTGGAACAAGTATTATCCTACAGCCGACTAATTTACACCACCACAATACATGTAGACCGGGGTCAGCAACCCCCGGCACGTGTGCCAAGCACGGCACACAAGGCCATTTTGCTCAGCACACCACCTCCAGCCTGGGCTCTAAGCAGCTGCTGCCAGCCAGGGAGCCCAGGCTGCTCCCAGCAGGCGGTTGGGAGGCTTCAAGCCCTCCTGCAAGCAGATTGGCCTCTGTGGGCCGGCTGCAGCCGGGAGGCTACAAACAGCTGTTCCGGGCTTCAGAATATTGGCACTCTGGCACCTTCCAAGGTAGACATTGTGGTTTTTTTGGCACTCTGGTGAAAAACCATTGCCTACCCCTTGTGTAGACAGTGACCAGGGCTGGCTGGGGCATGACGGTGTTACAGTGCAGGGGCTGCCTGCCAGCTAGCCCTGCACTGTAGCACTCTCATGCCCCAGCCAGCATTTTCCACCACTTGATGCTGCTACCCAGAGCCTGGGGCTAAACCTCCAGACCCCCTGGCATCCTGGGGCTGCTCCACCCCAGCTCAACATGGTGTGAACTGTGCCCTTCACCATAACTGCCCTACTTCCCTTAATTGCATTCGTAAATGCACCCATGTCAGAGAAGCCAGATAAAAGGAACAATTGAGGTTAAAGCCAAATAAAAAATCCCAAGATATAGGGAGAGGTTGATGCTATTAGGTCACTGTTAGGAAACAGCCACTATGCTAAGGTCTGCCAGTTAAGATTCTGTTGTTAGGTTTATGTTTTTAAGACTTTAAATATAACTAATATTAAGGCTTGGGTTTATGCAGCTTGTCAATAGTACTACATCCTGTTTTCAGTTTCCCTTCGTCTTCCCAACCACCTCTCAGTCCATAAACTTAGAAGCCTGTACAATATCTTTCCCCCTTTTTATATCACTATAAAGATAGTAGAATACTTAACCTCTCAATTGCATGGTTGCTACTGTGGGAATTTTTTTAATAGGGCTAAGAGGATAATTTTTGTTGTTCTGTGCTGGACTTTTTTCACTCTGTCCACGTCTTTCTTGAAGTGTGGGGGCCAAAACTGGACAGTACTCCAGGTGAGGCCTCACCAGTGCTGAATAGAGTAGAAGAATCACTTCCTTTGATTTGCAAGTGACACTCCCATTAATATAGCCCAGTATGCTGGTGGCCTTTTTTCGTTGCAATAAGCGCACACTTCACATTTTCAGAATGTATGTAAAAGAGTCAATTTTCATATGCATCGTGCAGTTTTGTGTTTAAGAAAAAAAATCCAGATGGAGCTGTTTATTTGGGAAAATATTTCCCTGAGAAGCTTCTAGTCTGTTAAATATGAACTACAAAAATAGCTAGGTTAAATATGTTAAACATCTGACTTGAATCTGCAAAATTAAGAAACTTTAGTATAAACTTCACCCCTGTCTTTGAGGATTCCTGTACATAGCTGAATAACTGAGCTTTATCACTATCCTGGTAAACGGGTTTAAACAGTTCTAGTTTTTAGACAGAGTTACACTGGCATATAGATATGGCTAAATGGATATAGATATGGCTAGAGCTTTTCAAATAATTTAATTCCATCCACACTGGTCAAACTGCTTTACAGCACCAGTTATCATTATCTGTAACTGAGTTTAAACCACTTGTAGGGCTTGCCTATACTGGCAAAACTTTTGCTGCAGAGGTTGCCAGATCACCCCTCATAGAGATGCATCATATGGTGGCAGAAGTTTTTCTTCTGGCACCAGTAAACCTCCTCCCTAGATGCCATCAGTTAAGCTGACAAAGCACTCTTCTGTCATCATGGTTGCATCTACACCAGGGATTTCACCAACATAACTATGTCAGATAGGGAGTGTGTTTCTTCACGCTTTTCGTCAACATAGTTGTGCTGACAAAACTTTGTAGTGCAGACCTTGTCTTAGACATTATTTAAAGGCAAGTACAAATCCTAGCTCACCATGGAGCAAATGGAGATTTGGTCTACACTATACTGCTTCACTGTGGAGCAAATGGAGGCTTGGTCTACATTACAAAGTTCTGCTGACACAGTTATGTCATCTAGGGGTGTGAAAAATTCATACCCTCTAGCCAACAGAGTGATGTCAGCAAAGCCCCTCATGTAGAGGTAGATATGCAGACAGCATGTCACTTGGGGAAGTGGTGTAACTATGCCATCAGAAAGAAACCTCTTTCTGTCAGTACACACTGCATCTCCAGTAAGGGATTTTGCTGACACTGCTATACAGGTAAAGGTTCTGCAATAAATACCAGTATGTCCTCAATCTTCTTACCCCTTTTCTAGGTCTGAAAAACCTAATTGGCAGCAGGACTGGTACAGTATCTCTGTTCTAGAGGAAGGAGAAGCAGTACTGGAAGCAGTAGTAGAAGCCCCACAGGAGGAATTTGGCACAGGTCTTGAGCACACCAGGAAGGGTTTAGTGGCTACACACTGGTCTACTACATAGGTGATGCATAAGTGCTTACAGCAGGGGGGAAGGGCACAACTCTGCAACGCCGCCACAGTAGGGGAGGGGAGCACAAATCTGTGCCACCACCACCCTGCTGCTGATGGGCATTGGGTCTAGCTGGGATGCTGCTCCATGCCCTGCTGTTGGCGCAGATATTGCGTTGCCTCTGCCACCCCCACTGCTGCCAAGGCCTGGCTGTAGCCAGGCTGCAGCCCCATGCCCTGTGCCCCACTGCCTGGGGGTGGGGCACATGCTCCCCTATGTGCCCCTGATGCATTGCCTATGGTCTACTGATCAATCACCATTACTAGCCCCCGCATAGGAAGGCAGGAGTTAGAGGAGCTACTCCTTCCCTGAGATTCTCTTAAGAGCCAGGGAGTGGCTCCACTGCTCTGTGGACTGAGGAATTGTGCTGAGAAAGCATTTAATCCACAAAGCCACATGGGGATTTTCCCAGCACCTAGCCCGTATACTCTGGCTGTGGATTGGACTCAGTATTTAGTCTTCTCTGTATAGATATTGATTAAACCTGTGTAAAGACTGCAAATACATAGGGTCTTCTGGCAAATGTTACAGACTGCTGTGAGACTCCTACAGTACTTCAGCAGTACTTTATCAGAACTGTTGCTTCCTTGTTTTTGAGTGTTTGTGAAAGCTTTTATGTTTAAAATTTTTGACGTGCTAATTTTTGTGGGGGAAGGAGATTTGATTGGTTTTGCCAAGACAAAAAGAAAGCAAAATTATATTTTCAAGAGCTTGCTTGCTAGGCATGGTCTCTGAAGCCATCAGCTGACACCTGTTGGCATCACTGCTGTTTCACAGAGAAGGTCTGGTTCACTGCCTGAGGTGTTTTGAGGATGCCTCCAGATGTGTCAGCCGTGTTTTGCGTCAGTGTACCTTGATGTATCCCTTTGGCTTGGATTGAAAGGTAGTTTCTAAATCTTCCAGTGACCCATTTTTTATGGATCACTGATGTGCTAGAATGTAACTGCTCCTGTCTATCATGTTAATGCAAGTTCACCTTATATACAAAACATCCTGTATTCCATGTGTAATACTGTGCATATGCTGTGAGAGTGCATACTAAAAGCTTTGTAAAAATAGTTACAATTCATGTACACTTGGCATTATCAACACAGGTTATGCACCTTAGGCATTTTTCTAACTTGATTGTTGTATTCATTTTATTTCAGTTTTGCAAGCTGTTGAAGCAGAAAAGCTAAATACAGATGCACAGATCTGTGACTGTAAGTGATCCATCCCATAAGCCCTCATGCGGTCTTCCACCTAAATTGAAATGGTGGTGACAGAAGGGCCAGGTAGAATAAAAGCGTGGTGACCTCAGGAGAGGTAAGGGTGTCAACAGACAAAAGGGCCCCAGTACCTACTCGAGCAGATTGAATCTGCTTGGCTGGGTAGGTTGGCTCACTCCTTTGGTTTGCTAAACACCCACTGCCCTTCTTCACCTCCACAAAAAATGGGTCTTGGAGTTTAAACTTCCATAAAGAAGCATGAGGCAGTTCCCACAACTCAGAGCTGTTGTCTACATTCTCTATAGACTCCTGCATTCATCACTGCATCAATAAATGTGGTTCACATTTTAAAAAATTGAGGCACAATGATGACAGAAGGATACAGATGTAAAATTAAAATGAGATAATGTTCTAATCATTTGACTCCAAGAGCTGGGGCGGTAGGCAAGGGTTTATATTACCTATGTGTTAATCTGGCCCTAGAGTTATAGTAGTTTTGTTTGTTTTTTAAATCCAGTTTTTAAATAGGTAACTGATGCACAACAGATTAATTTCCCTTAAGTCATACAATAAAGTTATGATTCAAATGCGATTGCAGTAGAGAAACTTCCTGAGTTTCAGTCCTTTGCTACAAACAACTACAAACACGTAGGATGTTTTACTGAAATACCTGAAGTTTGTACAACAAGGACTATTAACCTAGAGAGTATCTTCTTTAAATATGTGTTATTTTTAATACATTGATTTAGACTCCCAACCCTCCATTTAACAGTAGCAGTAGTAGTAGTAGTAGTGAAGGAGTCCAAAACCCCCAGTCCAGGATCAGGGCTCCATTGTGTCCAGGATCAGGGCTCCATTGTGGCAAGTGCTGTACTAAAACATGTAATCAGAAATTTCTGAGGCATTTTATTATGGCAGCAATAAAGCTGGTTGAGTAGATATTTTCATTTAAAACCTTATTTTCAGGGCCCAGCAAATTGCTTTTCTTCCTGCCAGAAGGGCTTTTGACCAAAATATCTCCTTGGCTTTGGCCCCAAATATAAGTTGTTTTGATATTTCAAATAAAAATTGATTCAGTCATTTTTGTGTCCCCCTGGCCATATTTACATGAGATGCTGACTACTCAGTTGTTAGCGCAAAATCATCTATTACTTGTATAAACAAGTCACAGGCTCCTGCGCAGTCAGCATCTCACGTAGATGCGGCCACTATATGGTATTTTGGCTGGTGGACATGCGTGCTTCAGGAACCCCATTTCATGCCCATGTCTCCAACATATGGCTTTTCTCTTGCTGACATGAAGAGATTGCATCACATACCTTTAGTACATGCTCTGAAGCATATACGCTATGGCTGTATGACAAACTGTGCAAACAGATTCTGGTCAACAATTTTATTAATAAAAATAATTTCAAATGTTTGGTGTTGGGCTAAAATCTTGGTTCATTTACCTGGTTTGATTGTTTATCAGTAAATCTTCAAGTTTAGAAAAAAGATTTAAGGTATTTAGTCATCTTTCAGTCACATGAAATTACATAAGCTTAAACATAACTTAGAAGAACAATGAATTAGCTACAGTACTATATTATTAATAGCAGGCATGCAGTTATTAATTGAGGTATTCTGGGGAAATCACATCTGAAAAATGCTGCTTGCATTTTTCTTTGATATTTTAGTAGAATTTGGCTCAATGCTTCACTCGTTTTTTGTGTGTGGAGGGGAACGCTACTGCTTTTTTCCATGTGTAATGATTCTTTATCTTATTTCATCAATGGGCACTGAAGTTGATACTTTCAGCATCAAAAATACAGGCTTCAACCCTTCAGGCTAAAGAAGTAACCTTCTTTGGATTTAGCCCAGCTTCCATTGAAACCAATGGTGAAACTCCCATTAACTTAAGTGGAACAGGATCTAGCCCTTCCTGTGGACCAGCTATTAGAAGTAGACATAATGTATTTAGCCAGTGCATTTAAGCCACATACTCCCCCCAGCTATTTGGTTTGGAGGATCTGGTATATTTACTAATAAAAATGAACCCGGGAATTAATACCACTTCCCAACAGTCTCCTTACAGAGTGTGAGAACTACAGTAAACAGCCAACAGTAACTACAGAGAGAAAAAGAGAACTAGATTCATGCTTTATTTTCCTGGACCTTCAAGGATAAATCCTGTGAATATATTATCTCTCAAAACTTTGGTCCCTTACCTCCAGATCAAACATCCTGAAGTACTAGGCCAGTTATTTTTTTGCCTCCTTGGCACTTTGCTATTGATATGAATTAGTGGCCCCTACAGTTTTGCTTTCTGATTTGACCTGCAATGGTGACTGATTCCGGCATTACATGCTGGCTAGAGCAAGATACTTTGGGACCTCTAATTTCAATGTGCTTCACTTTGATTTAAAGACAAGGTACCTGTGAGTTATATTGTACAACTAGGTGGGCCTCATTTTTCTGCCCCGTGCAAAAAGAATGGAAATTTCAATGTTTCCTTCCACTCAAGCTCACCTCTTTACCTGTTTGAATGAAAATGAAATCACAGAAATCACTAATAAAAGAAAATGCCTAATGCCAAACCTCACCTAATGCCAAACCTGAGCTCTGTAGATCAGCTTTGATCATTTGCACTGACATTTGGGCAACTGCATTATTATAACTAAAACATCTTTTTAATCTTTTTTTCCAGACACGCTTTGCTTAAACTTTGCTTTGATCACTAGGTAGATCCTTTTCAGCAGATATTTGTCCACTGAGACTACAGTTTTTTTCATTTGTTCTTCATATGGATTCTCTTCCTTTGGTTAATATTTTAAATCAGTGAAACTACACTTATAGCTACCCATTACAATAAAAATACAGCTACTCTCTTCTTAGCTGCTGTTTGGTCTTAAACAAGTAATGTATCATATTTTCCTTGTTATTAAAATGGGGAAGTAATGCTTGCTTACTTTATGGGGACTTGTTTGGAGTCTTTGTTAGGTAATGTTTGAAGTGTGGGGCATTTTTCAAGTAAAAACAAGTATAAAATAAAAGTTAAATAAGCACGACCTAGTAGCATCCTGTGGTAGTTGTCCAAAACAATGGTTTGTAATATTTTATTAATAATAGTGTTATAATACTATATTTCATATGATCCTAGTAATTTAAGAAACTAATTTTCATGTAGAGCCTACAAACATTGGTTTCTTAATAAGGGCCCAAGTCTATCCCATTTGGAGTGAATGAAAACAGAATTGGACTCAGAATGTGCAACTTTTATAACTGCGAAGTATAATTGAGAAGTAACCCTCTCCATAAAGCAGAAGTAAAGGCTGGTGAAAGAGATGCCGTCAAATTTATGATTTTGTCTTTCCACATGAGACATGGGATTATTTAAATTACTATTACTAAATCAAATTACTAAATCAAAAATAGTTACTGTTTTTTATTGGTCAAGGTACAGACCTGTTACTCCCTCACTGAGACAGAAACAAGCAGATCAAGCCTCAAAATAGTTTTCCCTAGTTTATTTGTATTTACTACACGATCAGAGGTTCTGTTATTACCTGTAACAATGATGAATTAACAACACACGATCAGAAAAACTTAGAGTTCTAAGAGGTGTAATCCCTTCTTTTCTATATCTGCAAAAGTTTCTGTGTTTAAACAGTTCCAGGAAGCTAAGTTCTTCCTTTCAATAATGCTTCAAGACACTGCTGCAAGGGATTTGTGATTATATCTGGCCCTGTCTTGCAAATGCTTATTATATGTGCAAGCAACTTGTCAAATCTGAAGTTTTACCAGGGAATTTCTCTCATAAATAAAAATATGAATTTATACAGCTGGTGCAGAATCAGGTCCTATGCATCTTAATTCTAGATGAGATCCAAATTAGCCGAGCTTGTGATCCCTGGTATTATATCATAGCACTGTATTTAAATAGGAGTGTAGCTTGCATCTCAATAGACAAGGATCATGATACGGATCTGTTCATGTAGTACTCAACTGTATAATATATTTATGTCAACTACAGAAAATGCTTACATGGAAAATTAATATTAGGAAAACAGTACATTTTTAGTTGAACTTAATGAAGTTCAGTAGATGGAAACAAGAAGGCAATTTAGCACCAGGTAACCAGCCAGCTGTCTGCAGACCACCAGCAAGTGCCATACTGACCACATTTTAAGAACTTCTGTTTTAACCTGTTGTCACAGAAGGAATATCTGCTTTTGAAACTACAGTTGAAATGGCATAAGTAAGATTGTCAAATATGCCATTAAGGTACCCTGAGCCAGCAAACTGTCCTTTTGTTTCCTTATCTCAGTGAGACCTAACCTAACAATCCAAGCTGTCAAAACATTCCCTGAAAGAGAAG
Source organism: Alligator sinensis (assembly GCF_000455745.1). NCBI lineage: Eukaryota > Metazoa > Chordata > Crocodylia > Alligatoridae > Alligator > Alligator sinensis. The sequence goes on from NW_005842883.1 coordinate 323,345, forward strand.
TTACTTATCAATGAGAGTCCAAGACATTGCATGCAGTTCCCGTCTCCACTACCATAAAAGAGATACTGATTTGAGTTCAGACAGTATGCCACCCATAATATTAATAAATGGGCCTTACATCATGAGGTCACAAAAATGTTCACAGGATAGAAGGACAGGTTCCTGTCCAGATCTGCCTAAAAATAATTAGGTTGGAAAAGGAAGGGAACAATATAATTTGCTGAACATATTAACGGTTGCCTGTAATTTAAAATTACTCAGGCAAAATGAAGATAGCTTTTATTTGAGAAAGTATTTGAGATAGTACATTTAATCTATCGCATTCTTGAGTTGCGTTTTACACTACTGCTTAGGTGAGGGAAACTGCCAGAAGAGGGAAGACAGTATTTAACGTTCCTGATATTTCTATAGGAAAAGTACAAGCAGAGGGAAACAAACTAGGCATCATTTGTGCAAGCCCTCCTCTTCAAATCACCTTAAACTAGTGGTTCTCAATCTTTTTGGACTTGAGGCACCCCTCTATAACTTTTATAAATTGAGTGACACCCAATTTCAAAAACTAATTTATAGATTACAGTGCTTACCTCCTTGCAGAGGGGCCTGGCAGTGGGGAACCAGAATTGTCTAGTCAGGGACAAGCCTGAGCCTGTGCTTATCTGGTTAGTTTATCTGCTTATCTCATATTTTATATGCATATATATATATATATATATATATCATATCACACCTTACTTACCACCCCATAACTCATGGCACCCTTCAAAATATCTGGGAGCACCCCAAGGTGCCCTGGCGCTGCCTTAAACCTCATGTCTAATTCTGCAGTTGCAAGAAACTCTTGCTGAAGTGAGCTGCAACTGCTGGTATGTACTGGCTGCAGAAGCAAGACCAGTTGTTACTAGAGTCTTTCTTTTCCTTTCCCTTCATTTTTTTATTCAGATGAACCAGAGCTAAAGTCTTAAAGAAAAAGTGAAAAATCACTTACTACATTCTGTCACAGATGCCAGAAGTCCCTAAAACAGTGGAAATGAGTAATTACTTTCTAATACACGTACATTTAGCGTCATGACCTGAAATCGCCTTCCTTTTATTGGTAGCCACATAGCTGTTTTTTACATGTTTCATTTATTATTATAAGGGGCAATTATTGTAAATCTTGCAGTCTTACTGGAAACTGTAATGGACATATCAAAGCGTTTTGTTTTGAACATTTTCAAGGTTTAAGAGTTGCTTACTTGACTTAATCAGGTGTCAACAATCAAGGATAGTTTCGCTCTCTATAGCTCTCTATAGCTAGTTCAAAGTGTCTTAAAAACCCTTTTCAACATTTTATCTAACAAGTGAGTCAAATTTTAATGAACAGCATCCTCTTAAAATATTGCTGTTATTCTGACTACTTCATTATTATTATTATTTCTAAAATATTCCTGTAGGGACACATCCTGCACTTTCAGTGCTTACCTTGTATATTAAAATTACAAAATACTTAATATGTCATCTTTTTACAATGCATTAGTGAAAATTTCTTCAAATAATCCTAACCAGAGGAATAGTTCATTCAAAATCAGGTAAAAGTATATACCTACAAGCTCATGTAACTATAATCAACTTTTGGGGTTTTCTGCCATTTATACAGTTCATGACTTTTGTTATTTTACACATAATATTACATTTGAATTCCCCTACAGTAACAGCATATCATGGATTGTACATAATCAACTTTTAGTCTTTTATCCTGTCACAAAAATGCAACACAAATATAAAAATACGTAATTATATTAGTCACACTACACCATAAATCGTTTTTCCTTTTAGCATTTTAACTGCAGTTATCCCCTCCTTTAAATCCTGTTACTTTTATCTTGTATAAATATACATTTCTTTTCAAACACTCCACAGAATTGCTTCTTGCTTGTCATAAAATGCACAGAAGACCAATAAAGATACAAATCTATACAAAAAAAGGACAACACTTTAAAACAATAGCATAGACCAAAAGATAAAGAATCTGAATGATCTGGATTTCCTTCCCCTGCCTTCACATATCTTAATCAGAATTAATCAAAACTGAACCAGCACTGTCTCTAAAAGGCTCTTCTCTGTAACTGCTCATTTTTAATCTAGTCCTATCTACCACCATCTATAAAACACTGTGTTAATAAATATATATTAGAAAGATCATGAAGCTTATTTGAACGCTTAGCTAGAAGGGAAGGCAAAGCTAAAAACTAAAAAGTCAAGATATTAAATAACATTACTGGGAAATTGAAATATTGATGAAAAATCTTAATATCTAATATGTCTTAGGTACTTTTACAATCTATAGCTTGCATTAAAAAGGATTTTATGCTTTACTGCACTGATAAAGAAGCACCTAAAATCATGATAATCCACAAAGGTAGTGTAAGTTGGTTCAATTTTAGTTAACTTGCCCACTTGTCCACTTCTGCCTTCATTCTTTTTCAGAGAGCAGAGAACATTTGTTCATTCATGGTTTTTAAAAACAGTCTTATTTTCATTAAGCTAAGCCCACCGCTGATGTAATTCTTGCGTTACAGAGGTCTTAATTTAAACCATGACATAAATGCTTTTCATCAGTTGATTTTTTTGTTCTTTGTGCCAAATTTCATGCATTTTTAAAATAAAGAGTATGGTGTAAAATAACTTCTGCGGGACAGGCTGCTTTATTCTTAAATATGAAAGACAAATGGGGTGTGACATGCATACGTTTCAACATGCTGCAATTATTTCTTCAGTCCTTTACTTTTCCCACTGTATTCTCAGTAAAATATTTTACTTCTTTTGAATCCAGTCTAATGATGACACTGGATTCGAAGTACAGTTCTCAGTGATGACCATATTGACTGGATCAAGAGGTCAAAAGTGTTTCTAATCTTTTTCCCCTCCAGTAAGATATTTGGAAATCTGCAGATTATGATTTACCGCAGCATTTTGAAAGGGTGAGGACACATTCTTAACACCCCAAATCCTGATTGGTATTACACACCAAGGATTCAAAGCACACCCAAATACACTCATAAATCATTGAGAAGGAAGGTTGTTCATACAATTTTCTGCAATCTAGGTACTTTTTTCCTTTGTTATTATTGAAATAAACTACTAATGATCTGTATTAATGCATGTGAGAGAAGCTCATAATTTGTTTAGTTTGGGGTTTATTTTGAGGATAGAGGCTGGGTTAATTTTAAATCTGAGCCCAGGGAAACCAGCTGTTTTTCCATTTGAACTGTAAAGCACCAAAGATGTTTTTCTTGATTAATATAAATTAATTAATAAATTTTATGAGTCATGGACCAAAAGATGACAAAGCCATAAGGGAAATATGGAGTGCCCAAGCGAAAGACTAACATAAAAGGGATTGCGGTGAGGAGGAGAATGCAACTAGGTTACAGAAAATACAATGTTAACCAACTAAGCCTGAGGGTGGGGGAGGGAGTTGCAACTCTGAGAGAGAAAGAAGATAGATGCACACAAACCCGTACAATGGTCCTTAATGATGGAGGGGGTAGGTTGATGAAGTTATTCAGTCTATAGAGTCTTATTGTGGGGGTCCTCTGCAGGTGGGGTGGAGTGGTCCATCAATGAAGATTCCTTTCAGAATCCATCAGGTGCAGAGGGGGACTCAGGTGGTCCCCTCTGGACCACCTGAATCTATAGCTTCCAAATAACTTACAATCAATAGCTTCCAAACATTTTATTGTAGAAAAAGTTTCCTTGCAACCTAGCTACCATGTGCAATTAAGTAAAGTGTGGGCTTTCACTGATTATTTCAAGGCAAGATATTATGAGACACTAGGCACGTCTATACAAGATACTTTACTCCAGATTAGCGCAAATGGCTGCACAGCAAGTGTCATCATCAACATGTGCAGACACTTACTGCTCAGTAATTTTCTCTAATAGCAAGTAAATTTGCTACCTGTAAATGCAAGTAGAAAATTTACTTATGATTACTTACTGTGTAATACAGCACATGTAGACTGCTGACTAGGAGCAAACTTGCTTCTGGTCAGCTGGAAGGCAGGGAGCACGAGGTTGCTCCTTGCCCCCAGGAACTGCTTGCTGCTGGGGTGGGCTCCACCACCAGCCTGGGTGGGGACAATGTTCTCCTGCCCCAGCAGCAGAGTTCTCCCAGCCCTAACTCCCCAACCACAATCGTGGAGTGGGGCTGGGAACAGGCTAGGAACAATCCAGCCTACAGGCTGCTTTGCTTGCTGAGCAATCCCTGATCACAAAGCAATCCCTAATCATGGAGCAGGGGCTGATGGCTCCTCCTGCAGCAGGAGACCTGCCCCTGACCGAGACAGCTCCCGGCCAGCACTGACATGTCCCACCCCTGTGTCCAATTGAGCAATAGAGGCACAGGTCTTGGAAAGAGCGGTGGGGGGGAGGGGGGGCAGTGAGAGGGGAAGAAGTCTCAGCCCCGAGCTCCAATCCACCATAGGGCACCTAGCAGTGAGCCCCCATCTGGGCAGGAAATCCTGGCCCAACCGGGGGCTCACTGCTAGCTGCCCTACTGGCAGATCAGGGCAAGGGGCTGGGACCTGCCTTTCCCCTGCAGCTCTTTCCAAGCCCCCTGCCTTCAATTAGGGAGCCAGAACCTGGAGCTCCCTGTTGCCAAGGCAAGGGAACATTGTCCTTGCCCAGGCTCTGGTGGCAGAGCCCACCCTGGCAGCAGGCAGCTCTAGGGGACAGGGATCAATCTCTCAGCCCATGCCCAGAGACAGCTGTCTCATGGCCCTGTGCTTCCTGCCTGCCCCTGTGTTAGCAACCAGGGGGAGCCTAGAGCAGCAAATCTGCTCCCACATCACCACACGTGTATACACTTGCCCAGCTTGGGTTTACTCTAGAGTAATGTACTCTAAAGTAAACCCACCCTTTAGCATTTGCATGGTTAGATGCACCCACTGAGTAGATAAAGGGGGGAACTGGAGTACGCTGTTAGAAAGAATAACTTAATTTCAGGCAACCTCTGGATATATATTTTAACAGGCTACAGGCCTTTTTTACCGTAGTTTTACATTTAATTGAGAGACCTTATGTCTCATTCATATTTTATTAACTTTGTTAATTTACTTTAATAGATTAATTAGTATGATTCAGGATATTGTACTTCACATGTGGCAATATTATATATCTGAGTTGAGATATTGAATGCTTTCAAAATATGTAATTATGACCATTACATGTTCTTTCTTTTATAAATTACAGATTAAAATTAGAAGAATATCCATTGCCTATTTCACTAATTTATATTTTGGTCTTTATTTGCAGGAATTTACAGCAAATTATTTTTGTACATCCTTTTTACCAAGCACTTGCTAGCCTGGCTATTGTTAAGGGTATGTTCATCTTTAAATTTTCAACCCCTATTCTGATGAATTTATGTCAAAGCTATAGTAATTCACTCTGGGATGAAACCTGGCATTGTAAATTCAAATGTAAGCACATTTTTCTTTTGATTTTTTAGAAAGTATTAAAAAATTAGTTAAAGTGTTCTTAAATACATAGGATGAAATACTGGCCCAACTGAAGTCAGTGGGAGTTTTGCTATTCACCTTCAGGGAAGCCAGGATTTTATTTAGAGAATAGAAAATGAATTTAAAATCTTCATCTGGTAGATTTGTGATCCTATAACTGGAAATTGACTCAATTTTAATACATATCGTGCAATCTCTAGTAGAAGTTTGTGCTTTGGTTACTTTCATTACTATTTATAGTGATTATGTTTTTTCATTTAGTCATTTAGTCAACAACTACTCAGCATATGTAGTTACTTTTAAACAAAAATATCCTAAGATTTTTAAGAGAGTCTTTTGGGCTGAGATATGAACTAACCTCATGATTACCCATGATAAAGTTCCCATAGCACTTTTCATAATACCTAGGTGTACCACCTAGGTGCCTTAGCCAGAGTCCAGTTTGGGTAATTACAGTCTTTCCTGTGTAGTTTCATTTGGATAGTGACATTGTTATAAACTTGCTGCCCTTAGTGTTGACCATTTTGACATGTATACATTCGAACTTGCATGCATTTTTGGCACATGCACACAGTTAGGGATGATATAGTTGGGGATGGTCCTGCTTTGAGCAGGGGGTTGGATTAGATGACCCCTTGAGGTCCCTTCCAACCTTAATTTTCTATGATTCTGTGTTTCTGTTTTCCATTCATGTTACCTTGCCCACATAGATGATTATATACACATATACCTGAGCACAAGTAACAAGATGGAGGAGGAGGACCCAAAAGCTGAGTGGTTAGTACACATTCCCTGGAATCCAATAGAGTTGCCAACTCTCCCTAAATTTATGGACTGTCAACAAGGCTAAAAGTGCTCATCTGTAAGATCTGTAAAAAAAATTGAGCTGCCTGTAAAAACTCAGAACAGTGAGCTTGATTGAAGATGGATTCAAGTAATGATAGAGCTGAGCAGTGCTATCTTTTGTCTGAGCAGGAGCACAATTTGGAGCCCTGAAGTAAGCTCTGTGCCAGAGCTTTGTGACCCGAAGGAGCCTCCATAGCTCACCACCCCAGCCACTTGCTGCTGCTGAATTCTATTGTCTGCCTGCAATGACTGACCGCCTGGAAGGCAGGTGCAGTGGCATGGCCCTGGGCAAGCAGTGCAGCTGGGATGGAGGTGCAGAGAAATGATGGGGGAGAGGCATTGGCTGAGGTTCCATGCTAGGACAAGGGTGACAGGGCCAATGAGGCTTGGAGGTGGGGGCAGCATGATTCAGGGTGAAGTCAAGGGTATCAGGGTGTGAGGGGACGTAGGGGAAAGTACAGTGTAAAACCATTGTACAGTCAAGTAAGATGTTTTTCTGGGTAGGAACTTGAGCCAGATTTAGCATGTTGGTTTTAAAGCCCTAAATTTGAACCTGCCTCCTGCTGCTGCTGTCTAGGGCCTGACAGAAGTGTTACATTTACATTACAAGTTTCCCTCACTTTATGTGGGTTCTGTATGGTGAATTCGCTCTCATGCAATGACCCTTTTATACCAAAAATTCATTATATGTGAGGTAAATTCACTCCTATGGGATCGGTGTGATAGAAGCCCACAGTCAGCTGCTTTGTGCGGTGCATTGTAGGAATGATGTGCATCAAAATATAGTCTCGTGTGGATCTGTGCTCCTCACCTGTTGTCTGTGGGATGTGTTTCTGTAGTTGCCATCATGGTAATGCCCTGTGCTTGTGTGTACTGTCTGCTGTTGGCGAGTACCAAAATTGTCTTCTAAAAGTGATAAAAAGAAATCTGGAGGTCAGTACAGTTGAGGTCTTGAGATGTATCCCTATTTGTTACATTGTAAAGTGGGTTCCCTTTTTTGTGAATTTGAGTTATGCACTGTTTTCCAGGAATGCACATACAGTATAAAGCGAGGGAAACTTTGTATAAAAAAAATCCATGTAACAGGGTGGTCTGGCCCTTTAAGTGGAGCAGCCAGTCCTGGGGCCCAGCTGTGGGTGATTAGCTGGCAGTTTAAACCCCAAGAGGAGAGAGGGTAAGAAGCTTGAGCTGAGGAAGGAGCAGTCTATGGGCAGGAAACAGGTACTCACGTCTAGGAAGAACAAGACTTAAAAGGCCTTCCCCTGTTGCCTGAAGAAACGTTTGCTTTACTCATTTATTTGTTTGTTTGGGACAAGGAGTATTATTTGTAATATGCAGATTGGCTGAGGGGCTCTCAAGAAAACAAAGCCGGATGGTGAGGCTGCACGCGATTAAGCCTGGACTATTGTTTGGACTGTCTGAAGGATTCTTAAGGGGGCAAAGTCCACTTGCATGGCAGCAAGAAATCCTGCTTACAATCTGTCAGTAAAAACATGTCAGTAAAAAAAAAAAAAAAAAAAAAAAAGTCAGTAAAATACTTACAGATTCCATTCAAAGCCTCTCTTGTCTGGAGGGTGTTTAAGCCAGTCAGAAAATATCTGACTTCCTAACACAGTTCTCCAACCTCATTGCCACAGGTCAGGCATTATCCAAGTCCTTCTCTGGAATTCATTCTGAAGTTGAAACATTGTCTTCTGTGTTGAATAGTCATTGGAAAAAATGGGTGGTGGACAGTGTGGAATATTTCCCTCACTGAGAGACCCCCATCAGCCATCTCATGTAGCTGCACATCCTTTAGCTTGCTCTCTTCCACATGGACCTACATATCTCCTCTCTTAGCTGTCCAGGGGACACCAGAAAAGGTCCCAGATAATACCTCCTAATCTGTTGTGTGGTGGTTGGAACACTGTAATAGGAAGTTTGTGGGTTGCTTAATTTTTTGGATTGTGAACACTGGATTATATCCTCAAGGGGGCTTATAACTGGGCATGTACACAGCCAGTGTGTAGTCTATTGCACATGCTCAGTCTGTGCATATGTACTGCACATGTCTATGTTCATGTCCACACTGCTGGGAAACAGAATGGTCACTTAAGATGACTAACAACTTGCCATTTATGTGAGCAAAAAGAAATAGAATGCCACCTTAATTGCCTCTTTGGCCTGATTCTGAAAGATTCTAATTGAAGAAGCATTTCTATTATAGTTAATGCAACTCATGTTAAGTGCGACTTACTCACGTGAGTAAAAATGTACAGGACAAAGTCTTATGCCCACTGCACCCATCTGGCTTCAAACGCCCACTCACGTGCCACCTTGGTCCGGGCGGTAGAGGGTGGGCTCACGTGCCACCTTGGTTCCCTGAAGTGGGCTTTGGTTGTTCCTCTGGCCTTCCCTGAACTCACCTGCCACGTCTTTGAATGTTATATCAGTGTGGGGTTCAACCTCAAAGTTCCCCTCAGGGATGACCTCACCGCTTGTAGGATGTTTGTGGGGTTCCATCTCCCCTACACCTTAGCCTTACGCCAAGCTCTGGTGGGGTGCCAGATCTTGACATGACAGCCTCTCCAGTACAGATATTCCTTGTGCCCAGACACATCCCCCTCTATCCTTGGGGACGGATAATTAGCTGGCCTGGGCTCTAGGCCTGCAATCCCCTGGAGCCGGTCGGCTCTCCTCTTGGAGTCCAAAGGTGCCCCCATTGAGCAGGGGTAAAGAAATAAAATGAAAAAAGAAAAAACCAAAAGGAAGGACCCAGAAGGTCCCCCTATCCAGTGTCCTACTGGTCAGGCCTTCCTGCCTGAATTTGGCAGTGCTCCCCCAACACCAGTCCCGCAGGGCTCCCCTCTCTTCTCCACCCCTAGCCCAGCTCCTCGACCTGGGAATGGTCAAGTGGGGACACCCTTGCTTCCCCAGGTTAGCTTCAGCCTCTCCCTTGGGCTCATCGTCCTGGTTGCGCCGCTGCTCGGCACTTCCCTTAATGCATCTCCTCGGCAGCACTGGGGGAAGTTCCTCCCGCCCCTCCTGGGGCTCGATATCAGTAACCCCCGTATGAGGAGCTCCCAATGATCCTCTAGCTGCCCATCGCTCGGGCATTTCAAATTCACGCCGGAACCACCTACCACCAGCGCGGAAAGCCTCTGCCTCCTCACTGGCTCTCTTTTCCCTACTGCCAGCAGCCGTTTTTATTTCTGCCAGCCAGTGCATCCTTGTGATGTCACCCAACAGCCTTAATTGCATAAAAGTGTGGCTTGTAAACTGCGTGGGCTTTTCTTTTGGATCTTCTAGCACCACTCCTTCTGCAGGTAAGTAACTATTTTGTGTTTCTTTCTTTATTTTACTGTTTTTCCCCGCATCAGGTCCCACGAGCCCGGTTTCCCGGACCCTTCTCTCGCTGTCCCCAGTACACCCACCTTAACCTCCCCCATGGTAAAATCTTTGGAAGGAGAATCCAATGGGGGAACCTAGGCAGCCATGTGGGACATGGGACAGTGTTGATAATGGCTGTACGATCACCTACTGCTGCAGCAATGGCTACTTTTAAGCCCCCCACCACAAAGGCAGTGACTAGGGCTGCTGCCCTGGTCGCCCCCATCAGTTATGCTACTGGACCCCGATGGAGTTTCTTCTTAGTCATTAAGTCAAGAGTGGCTACCTGTGGAATGAGCTATGAGACCTTTCTACAAACTCTGCAGATCCTTATGGGAACCCAAGCACCACACAGAGTACTGTGCCTTCACAATGACCATGAGTCACAGCACAACCCAGCAATTTCCTTGCTCACAATTCCAAGTTGGCCTATAGACAGCAGTCTCTCTAAGAAAAGTTCAGTCTTCTAGTATCGTCTTTGAATAGCACTACAATTGCTATTCTGGCTTTCTTTTTTCTGTTGACATATGCAGATTTACACAGCTACCAACATTTTTAGGCCATTACCTGAGAAAATCATTCACCCTAGTTAGATCTTGCTCCAATATCTCATGTGGCCAGTGCTATAGATGTTGGATGTTGGCTTCTATTATTTTAGATATTTAACTGTAAAAAGGAGCTTAATTCAGCCAGAATGAAGGACAACTTACATGTGACACAGGCTGTAAGGGATGTGTATACATTGAAAATAAGTATTATACTAAACTACTCTTAATGTCTTCTATGGGTGTGTTTCTCTATCCAAAATGCCTTGACATATGTTTTATTTCTTTTCAAAGTTTTACTTTATAGAGTGTCAGTGATTTTAAGCTGCAGAATTAGCATTTGACTAGCTGAGGTATTGCTACCACCTTTACCTTTTTTCTGCCACTATTTCTATCGTCACATCCACCCCAATCCTCCCCTTCCCTTGCTGTCTCTAAAATGCTTATTCCATCTCTAAATAGATCACAGCCATCCTGAGCCCTTATTTTCTCAGTTCCTCCAACTCCTGACATTGTTTCTGCAGCTGCTGTCTCTTACTGAAGCCTCTCACTCACACTCCCCATCTGGGATCAGACAGTGCAGAGGGCTTCTTATCCCCTGCTTCTACAACCTGCATCTCTGTCCCTCACCTTTTTTCCCTTCTCTTATGAAAAACACTGTATCTACTTCTTCTCTGTCCCCTTAACTTTCTATCCCATCCACCATCATTCTGTTCTCATTTTGACTGCTGGATCTTTTTCTTCCTCTCTTCATAATCTGCCACATTCACCTCAATGGCTTGATGACCCAAACAAAGCCTAAGCTGCATGAGGGCTGTGTGAAGCTTCCATCCCTGATTCAATTCAGTGGAGATTTGGCCAACTCGATAGCCAAATCTCTGAATACGAATTGCATCAGGAGACCCTTTAATCTCTCCAAATCAAATTGGAACCCTCTAAATCGATTTGGAGAGATTTAGCAAGATTCTGCGATTCAGACATAGACACAGCTTTAAATGTTTTTTCTACATTCCTCAAGGTACCAGGTGGCTCATGAATGTTGCAATGGTGGGGCAGATGCAGTGTCCCACAGGAGCATGGGGGACTTCCCAGTGCATTCGGCAGCAGATCCAGAAGTGGACCAGAAGCACTTCTGGTCCACTTGGGAGCACACTGGGGGGCCCCCCTACACACCCTCAGCTCGGTGACTGGTGCCTCCTGGGTTTGGGGGGGCACCTGGGGTCCCCCTGTGGCCAAGCTTTGAGCCAGGGTGCCATAGGGGGCCCCTCAGCATGTTCAGTGGCAGACCTGGAAGTCTAGTTCTGGGTTCACTGCAAGCACACAGGAAGGGGGGGCCACACTTCTGTGGGACACTACATCTGCCCCAGCATTGCAGCATTCACAAGCCGCACCTGGTACCTCGAGGTATGGAGAAAAAACATTTAAAGCTGTGTCTATGGCCGAATTGCCGATTCTCTGAATCTGCATCAAATCTTCAGATTCGGCTGAATTAAATCAGGGACAGTAATCCAAATCAATGAATTCAATCACGGTCCCCAATTTGGGCCGAATCCGAATTGAATACGGCCCTGTGGCAGGGCACTGTTTGTGCCTGCCACTTTAAGAATCTGGCGCCAAGCAGCCAGCAGGTGCTTAATTGTGGCAGGCCCTTTTGAGGTCCGG
>NW_005842883.1:335305-339880 GCF_000455745.1 Alligator sinensis
GCTGACTGGAGGTGCAGCAACATCACCTGGCTACAAGGCTTCATGGAACACTCTGGAGGTAAGGGAGGCGCTGTAGGGGATGGTCAGGAGGCTCCTGGTCCTGGGCCTGACCTAAAACCGCACCCTGCCGGGAGTGGGTGGCCTGGTGGGGCTCTCAGTGGCGTGGGAGCCCCCAGGAAATGCCAACACAGTTACCACCCCGGTGAAAGGCAGGTCGGGGCGCCTTAACCCCAGCTCTCACAACCGGGTGGGTTACCCCTTTGTAAGGTCCAGAAGGTGGACTGTAGCAAGAGAGTAGGGCCATAGACTCAGAAACCTGTCTTTAAATCCCCTGACTGGTCAATACTGGAGCCAGGACCCTCTTATTAAGATCAGTAATTAATTAATTAACATCAAGGTGTGGTGGGCGAGAAGGCCAGGCGGTTGGCCCAGAACAGGTGGATGGGCCAAGCTAAATCAGCCCCAAGAAGGTCTCCTGTTACAGGCCCGTTTTGCACACCCGTACTCTTCGCTTGTTTTATACCTTATCAAGTGTTGCTCCCTACTTGATTTCTCTGTCACTTAGCTCCCTCTCTCCCACTTTCACTCTTTCTGGGGGCTTATCAGCCATCTCCCTCTCACCCTGTTACTCTTTCTGTTTGTTATGTCTTCCTATCTTCCCTTTTTGGGCTCTTGTGTCTTGCAGAAGTTTTGAATTTGAGACCTGTGCCCCTGTAAGTTCTCAGTGTGGTCCATTTTCCCTGCAGTTGTGGTGAAAAGCAAATAAGGCTCAACCCTGATATCTGCTTCTTCCTCTTCTGCTCTCTTTTCTGGCATAAATCCTGTGACCAGGCTGACTTCTTCACACTGCAAATTCATTCTCTCTTCCTTCAGTTCTCCCATCTTCTCTACTTCTTGTCTTCAATTTGATGGGCTCTTTTGACCTTCATCCCCAGGGTCTTGTAATCACCTTTGAGTCTCTCCTCAAACCCTTCCCTTGTCCTGCCAACATTTCTCCCTTTCAACAGAATCTTTCAAATGTTTTCAAAGGAAAATCTGACGAAATGTGATGTGACCTGCCCCATACACTTGGCTTTCCTTGTTTTCTTCCTACAACTCTGTTTTCCTTCTTTCCTATCAGACACAGAAGGTTTTTATCTTCTCTCCTTCTCTACCTGCTCTGCTCACCTAAGGGCCCATCCTATTCCATTTCATTACCTTATCTTTATCATGTGCTTACTTCCATTCCCTCCCTTACTCTTCTGATAATTTCTCAGGTTCTTCTGGCTCTTTTTCTTCACAGTGCAAATATACTTAATATCTACCATCTTAAAACAGAGCAGCCTTCAGTCCCTCATGTCTCTCCAACTTCTGTTCCCTCTCTTATCCCTAAGACCATTAAATTTATTATCTACAATCACTTCAGGAATTCTGCTCCTCCTCCAGGTCATTCTGGTCTCTGCCCTTTGCACTCCACTGAAATCTCTTTCACAAGAGTTACTAATATCCTCTTTTTAGTCAATCTCAAAATCGGCACCCATCTTCACCCTTCTCAACCTGTTGCCTACTTTTAGCACCATTGATTATTCTTTTCCTCTTGAAATGTTATTTTCTCCTGACTTCTGTGATGCTGTCCCCTGCAAGCAGTGGCATAACTAGGGTGCAGCAACAGGGGCAACCACCCCAGGCAAAAAAAATGTTTTTTATCTCAGCCATGTGATAATAATTGGAGCAGCAGCAGCAACCAGAAGTCTCCATTGCCTCTGCCTGTGGCAGCCACCCCAGGCACCTAGCTACAGTTTTACACTGCTATCTGCAAGTCCTCTTCCTTTGCTCCTTCAGCATACGCTTTGGAGAATCTCTCTCTTGTCCCTTTCTGTAAGGATTCCCAAAGGCTTTCTCCTTGGTCTTCTTTTGTCCATCTATACCTTATCTCTGGGTAACTTTATCAAGAGGTAATTCCTCCCATCTGACAAAGTAGGTTGTTACTTGTGAAAGCTTATGCCTCTCTGAACCAGTTAGTTTTCAAGGGCCTACTGTACTCTGCTCTTTGCCTGACTTCAGACTAACACAGCTAATCACTTTTTTCCCAAAACACAAAACTACTAATACGGTATTTACCCAAATATAAGATAAGGTACTTCCAGAAGGAAGTACTAAAGCACAGCACTATAGCAATATTGCCATACGGTGACATATAGACATACCCTTTGAGTGTCACATCCAGGTATTATATTCAGGTTGTATCTAAATATTACCAATTCTTTCTCCATAACATTTGGCCGCTTATATTTATGCTTGGCAACTGTTGATCCTCTGGATCATGGTGTACGTGCAAAAAGTCTATGCGACCATCACACCAAGACCTTTGGCGCATATGCCTAGGCAAGAGTATAGTGGCATGAAGGCTGCCCGAGACCCCTTTAGACCACTGAGATAGAGTCCAAAGTCCAGATTGAGTCAAGATGTTCAGTGTCTCAATGGTTGTATCTTCTGCCAGAGAGCAACAGATTAGAGCTGTTGCTGACTGCCTAACACCTCAGTGAGGGCACATTTCTGCCAGGGTGATTGATGTTTCTTAGCCTTTGTGCAACCAGGCAGTGGGGCTAGGGTTCTGAGGTGCCCTATACTTGCCTTACTCTGGAAGTTGCAATATTGTGGTATTTTATAGGAGCTACCCTGCCATGAGTAGCCCCATCATGTTGCCACCTAGCCCTCAAACTGGATGCAGGTTATAGTCATACCCAGGACAATATATTCATACACACAACTAATATTTTTTCCAAGCTTTTTTCCTCTTGCATCTCAGTTACTGAAAGTCCTTCTCTGTGCCTTGCAAAATGTACCATAACCATTGAACATGCTTCTTTCTAGTTCATCACTTTGACTGGGTCTACTAGCTCCCTCAGTTCCTAGCTCCCTATAGCACCAAAAGCATAAATTACTTGTCTTTGTTTTCAAGGCTGCTCATAGCTTATTCTCATGTACCCATCATTTCTCAATCAGTACAGAGAAGTCATATTCTTTGTTCAGCTCATAACACCAGCCTCCACCAAACCAACCTCTATCCCTCACTTAGTGCATTTTAAAGCAAGCACTTTCATGCTTGTTTCCTTGCTGCCCTGAATACTTGGGAGTGGCTCCCTGTAAACATCAGCAGAGCTACCTCATTATCTTCTTTTGAATTCCTCCTTAAAATTCTTCCTTTGCATACAAAACAACTCAACAACAGTTAGTTTGCTAGTCAGTTGAGCCCACTTGTTATTTTTCTGGCTAGTGCTGTTGTTATTTCCATGTTTACTCCAGTTGTCTGTCTATATTCAGCTGTTGTCCCTTACTTTATACTTAGATTGTAAGTGCTCCAGGACACCGTCTGTTTGTTAGCTACTGGAGGTCCCTTACTAGGGCTCCTAGATACTGCAGTAGAAGAACAGTAGTAGATGAAAGATGCCATCAAAGGACAGGATATTAACATTTCCATGTAGAAATTAATAACATGAGAAGGTGCCTTGATTTTTCAGCTGCCACTGTGCTCCACCTACTCTTACTAATCTGTCCTGAGGAACTGAATTTACACAAGTGTAATGCAAGGGGGAATATAGGAGGGCATAGGCCCAGATGTAGAATCATAAGAGTACCAAAGTCCACGAGAGCCAGAAGTTACACAACCAAGCCATATGAAAATATGGGCATCCCTGTAAGTGATGAGATCAAAACAAACAGTGCTAATGGTTAATACCTTATATCAGAAGACAAGGTACTTGATTTGATATGGTCACTTGTTCATTTGCTTTCAAAACATTATAGGCTGTGGTCTTCAAGTGAAGCAATTTTTGACAGGAGAGATTTCTAGCTCATGATGTGTGTAAACATTTATTTAAATACATTTGTTCCTTCCAAAAATTCTATCTAATCCTTTCTCCTCCTTTCCTCCAATCTTCCCTAAGGATTGCTACACCCAAGGGTGGATCCAGTGGGTGTGGTGATAGGGTCATCCCCCACCCCTTCTGCCACTATTACTGGTGTCCCTGGCTGACCCAGGCACATGGGTAGTTCCAGAGGCACTTCTCTCCAATATGCGGGCCGGGAGCGACCCGAGCCCTTTTCCGCGCTGCACGCAGGCTGTGGCCAGCAGCCCGGGCATGCCGGGTCGGAGAGGGAAGGCCGTCGAGCTGGAATTAGGCACAAGCGCGTATCGGTAGTTTAAAAGATTGTTTACTTACACCGAGATGGCAGTGGTGCAGGCTGAAAAACTTGCTTGAGTTGCGGTTACAGACAGGAAAGAAGAGAAGCGGACAAGAGTTCTAAACTCGTGAACTCTAGCCCAATCCGGCTGAAGGCTCTGAACATGCGAGCCTGTCGTGTCAGCCGAAGAAAGTACTCGTCCGGAAGAGCTCTGAATAAACTCACACGAAGTTTGCTAGGCTCCGTGGGTCCTTCTGCTCACTCATTCACACGGAGTTTGCTAGGCTCCGTGGGTCCAGTTCTTTTGCGTGCGGGAAGGGATACGTCTGGACTGCGCTCGGCGACGGGGAGAGGCTAGAGGCTGATCAGACCTCCATTGCCTGCTTTAAATGCACTGGGTCCGTAAGGATC
>NW_005842883.1:339930-340275 GCF_000455745.1 Alligator sinensis
AATTAGCATACAAATGGCGGGAACTCTTTGCAATGAGCATTTCTGTGCTGCAACAAAGAAATGCACCCTGCAAAGAAAGCTTCAAATTGGCGGGAAATTCTCCCTTGCACCGGGGTTCTCTTTTGCGGCAGAAAACTCCACCGTGCAAGGAAGCAATAATTTAGCGGGGACAATTTAGCAGTGCTGAAGCACACAAAAACAAAAATCACACCCTTTGGGTTGTGACACCCAACTCCAGCTGTGGGCTGCAGAGAGCAGCTGCGTGGGGTACTGGGCTTGGCAGGAAACAGCAGTGGCAATGGGTGGGTTTCCTCTTCCTGTACCTGCTCCCTACTGCTCCCCCAC